>NW_017732662.1:65302-78243 GCF_001890085.2 Hipposideros armiger
GCCTACAACAGACTCATTGCAGATCTAAAGACACACACACACACTGAAAGTAAAGAGAAGGAAAAAGACATTTCATAAAAATCAAAATGAGAAAAAAAAAAAAAGCTGGAGTAGCAATACTTATACCAGACAAAATAGACTTTAAAATGAAGGCTACAATAAGACACAAAGAAGAACCTAGTAATCCCAATTCTTTGTATTTATCCAAAGAATACCAAAATACTACTTCAAAGGGACATGTGCATCCATATGTTCATTTTAGCATTATTTACAATAGCCAAGATATGGAGGCAACCTGTGTGTCCATCAACAGATAAATGGATAAAGAAGTGGCATATATACACAATGGAATATTACTCAGCCATATAAAAGAGTGAAATCTTGCCGTCTACAACAACATGGATAGACTTGAAGAATATTACATTGAATGTAGTAAGTCAGAAAAAGATAAATGCCATATGATTTCACTTACATGTGGAATCTAAAGAACAAGATAAATGAACAAACAAAATAGAAACAAACTCATAGATACTGAGAACATTTTGATGGTGGCCAGATAGGAGTGAGGTTGGAGAGATGGGTTAAAAGTTGAAGGGATTAAGAAGTATAAATTGGTAGTTACAAAATAGTAATAGGGATGTAAAGTATAGTATAAGGACTATAGTCAATAATATTGTAATAATGATGTATGGCATCAGATAGGTACTAGTTTTATTGGGTTGATCTCTTCATAAGTTACATAAATGTCTTTTCACTATGTTATACACCTGAAACTAAGATAATAGTGCATGTCAACTGTATTGAGAAATAAAAAAAATAAATAGAAAAAAATAAATAAATAACTATTATTGGATGGTTACTATATACTAGGAAATATTGAAACAAGTTTTATATATGTTAACTTACCTCCTACACACAGGAAAAAAAAAGAGTAAAATCTTTAAGAAAAAGGTATATGAAATGCCAGACAAGCAAGAAAATAATTGGTTCTTTATATAACTAGAGTTTCTTAAAAAAAAAAAAGAACAAGAACAGAAATAAATATTAAATCTGTAAGCCAAGAAAACTATCTGGAAATAAATAACTTAAATTCACATTTTGAGAGGGCTTACCTATATGTGGGAAAATGATTCAAAAACAAATTGCTGAGAAATATGTTAGTAAAACAATTCTATTTTAAGGAAAAAATTAATCAATTCCTCTAAACAAAATAATAAGATGATCTATAATGGGAAGAATATTAGTCAACCATCAGACTCTCAAGAGCAACATACAACACAAAGCAACAGTGGAGCAGCATTTTCATAATATTCAAAAAAAGAAAAGTTAACCAACATTTTTATATTCATCAAAGTTGTCTTTAAAGAATTAAAAAGATAGAAAAACAGTTTCAACTGTGTAAGAACTCAAGGACTATTGCATAAGTGTGTCATTCATGAGGAATCTACTACAGGATGAGTTCATGTAACCAAGACATACCTAGGAAACCTTGGTAAATGACTTGATGGTGATTATTTAATACATTTAATTGTAAATCAAACACTAACACATGGGTGAGAAAATAGTGTTTTATATATACTCTGACTATGCAAAAAATTCCATTAAAAATAGAAGAAGAGAGGGAAAAGTGCAAAATTTGAAAAAGGTAATTGAATGTTGTATATGTGTCAATGAGTACCATTTAAAACCAACAGATTAGATAGTAAAAGATTTATTAAGAAAAAGGAAAATTAAGAGCACCATAACAGGTATAAATATGAAGGAATTTTATATTCCTTTATGTTAGAACAAAACAGAATTTTCCTAAAAACCAAATGAAATAGTAAAATAAAATCTTGTTATACTTATTATAAATATAACATGATATACATATCAATTGTAATATAAAATATGTCAAGATTGAAACTAAATGTCACTCAATTAAAGTACATAAGTATAGATATCCTCTCTCACCACTCCTAATTTGACATTATTTGTACTGGAAGTCCTAGCTAGTGAAACAAGACAAGAAACAGAAACAAAAGGTATACAGCATGTTTGGGAGGAAATGAAATTTTCTATATGCATATGTGTATAAATGACTGTCTATATAGAAAATGCCAAAGGATCTTCAAATAACCTTCTAAAGCTAATAAGTGATTATGGTGGGTAGCAGGATGAAAAGTCAATATATAAAAGTCAATTGCATTCCTATGTACCATCAATGAAAAACTGGAATTTAAAAATTTTAAATTACCATTTATAATAGTATCCAAAAATCAAATACTTAGGCATAAATCTAACACATTATTTATATAAAGAATATATATGTGGAAACTGCAAAACTGTTGAAAGAAATTAAAGACAGTATAAATGAATGGACAAATATTTTGTGTTTATGGATTGGGAGAATTGATAGTTAAGATTTCAGTTTTTTTCAACTTTATCTGTAGATTCAATGAAATCCCAAACTAAATTCCAAGGAACTGTTTTGACAATATTGGTAAATGAATTCTAAAGTTTATATGGAAAGGGAAAAGTCATGTAATCCTATTCAACATAATATTCTTTCTTCATCAGTTACCATGCTCCTATTTAAAATAGATTATTTTTATTCTTAATCCCTGATTTTCATATTAGTTAAAACATGGCATTAATATCTGTGCAAAGGTAGACTGGTTATTGGAAAATTACCTTGGAAACCAAGCTCACGTGTATCAACATGGGATGCAGTCTTGCAATTCTTAAGAAAATTGGCAGTTTGTTGTTTATTTAGGTTGCTCTGGGATTCCCTTTTAAACTCTTCACCATCATATACCCTAAAGGATTACACATATCTGGTGGCAAACATGCTGATGTGTACAATTTGATTCACTTCATTGCTCAGATGTTTAATACACAACATGGGAATATACAAACTGAAAATCACAATGATTCTCTTGCTGAACATAAGGAACTTATCAATACTGATGATTCTTTTCACTCAGGCTTCTGTCCCTGCTGAAATCTTTGAGACAGCTGATCAATGGCTGGGCGCCATTCGAAAATCCATTATGATTCCCCAAGGAAGGCATAGCACTATGCTTTCTTTTTATAGCACAGAAAACATCTGAAAAGCCTGCACTTACTCCCTTTGGATTCTTGTATGAAGGAGGGCCTGTTTAGAACATAGAGACTATAAGCCTACAGAGAAAGAAATATAAGAAAGAAGTAGTTTCCTACATTATAAATGTTTCCAAAGGCATAATAGATCTCTGCAGCACAAAGTTAGAATATTAAATATTATTATAGAACTAAATAATTAGGTGAAAAATTATTAAACAAAACTCAAGCAATTCACTAGTTTAATCTAGTAATAGAGTCTATAAAATCAGATGATTTGAATTCTGTTTTTACCTAACCCTGAAGTACATGTGTTCATTAGCTAAAACTTATGGAATCTGCTATTACTGATCATTATACTTGCCTAGCAGAGTGGCGGTTAAATTTTGACTTACAGCATAATCAACCACCTGCTGAACTTGTTAACCTCATAGATGCCCAAACCCCTCTCCCCAATTTATTATATGGGATCTCCTGGACATTGGTTATTTGCATTTTTAACTAGCTCCCCAGGTAATTTTGATGCACATCAATATCATGGATCACTGTTTTAGCACATAGTATAGGCCCTCTAATAGGGTGCATGAAAGGAATTTACTACTGATTATTTATTATCGGGGCTGAGGATGTGGAGGACCTACTTCCTTTGCTGCAACTACGCCTCTCTACCATCATTTTCTTGGTTTCACTTCACACTATTATCTCTATCGTGTAATAGTAAGAGGAGGGAAAAAAGATGAAGCAAAAATCTGTCAATTTTTCCTCTCAAAGGTTTTCTTTGGTAAAGGTTGAGTAAGAAATAGATTAAAACCAATTTTAAGATTATCTGGAGATTTTGTTATTTATACCGTCCATGTTTTTGGTTCTCTCAGATTGACAGAGCTGATTATATTGTCTTTGATCCTAAATATATCCTAAAACAGGTTCAGGACTCATAGAACTAGAGAGTTAGCAACAGCCTCAAAAATTATCTAAATCCTCACAGTTTGTTGATATAGAACCTAAATAATATTTTTTTTCTTACTTTCAAACAGGCTTCATTTTATTTGCTATCTGCCTATCTGCTTCAAATGAATACTTAAAAGTCAGCAACAAAGTGTAGGGCTCTTAATTTATAACAAATAAGTATTATGTGTGCATGATGTCCTCTATATCTTGTCAACCTAATAAAACACGTTATAAAATACATCTAGTCTTGAGCCAACTAGTCTGAGAGAAAGAAAAAGAACAATTTGCAAAGAGAAATGTTGAAAAGAAGAAAAAAGAAATCTAAAATAACTTATAGGAAGGGATATCATGCAGAAGAGTAAAAAGGTGTTTTCTATTTGAATTGGGAATCAATTGCAGAATGGGTTTTAAATTTCTTCAGGAAGGGGTAGCCCTAACCTCTACTTGCAGTTCCCCTAAGCTAAGCATGTTATGTCACGCTTAGTCTATTTGCACATGCTATTTCTTCTACTTGGAATGCTCTTCCCTTGTAAGACTTTCTTGATTTCATCTACCATGCACTCTCTACCTTTTCTTGGCTTCTAATAGGGTATAAAAAAAATCGTTCCTGCACTTGGCTGCTACACCTCCCTCCAGGCACAGGTCATACTTTATTCACTTTAATTCTCCATTCTTGCATATATTGGTGCTTCATAAATGTTTATTGAATAAATGAAAATTAAAATGGGGGAAAAAAACAAACTCTTGATTAAAGAGTTGTAAGTTAACAAGAAACAAGTCATTGGAGTAAAAAATAATGGAGTTGTCTTCTCTCACCACAATTGGTCAGGAGGTAAACATTTGAAGCCTCTGTTTTCTTCAAGCCTATACTTTCCCCCAAGATTCTGGGAGAAGCAATGAACGTGGCAGCTGTGATGGTCTCTGAGAAGCTTCTGCTATAGTTCAACCTACCACTTGATGAGTCTGAGCACAGAGTCTGGGGCCAGACTGCTCACAGCGGTACATGACATTGCAATCCCTGCATAACTGAACGACATGAATTGTAAGGTTCAACCTCCTGTACAAGGGCAGCAACTTAATAGATGGCAAACAGAAAGCCTAAAGCATCAATGCTGGCCTGTAACCAGATAAAGGTCAACTCCCATCATAATAGATCGAGAACAAAATATCCTGCATTTTGTTTTAGCCAGAGCTTCACAAAATTTAAAGTGTGTGAGATTCATCTGGGGAGTTTGTAAACCCATATTCCCACTGTCAATGGATTCTGTAGGTGTAGAAAGCTGCCCTAGGAATCTGCAATTTAACTAGTGCCTGATGCTCCTAACACCGTTTGCCCTTTGAAAATCACTGTGTTATGTTAGCTACAGGGAAAAGTTTTCTGCCAATTACATGACAAAATCCTGAAAACTTACCCATAGAAATAAAAATGATATTTTTAAAAATACGTTTCTATGGAATGAATTAAATCATGTAGGAACTTTACTGCCTCTTCTTTGCAAGATAGAGGCAGATGGTCTAGTAGCTCAGAGATTGTGTTCCAGGGTTGTTTCTGTACCATTGGATTATTGGGCATTTGGGAGAAAGATACTTAAATATTTTCCATCTTGATTTCTCCCTTTTTTAAAGAATAAGAATAATAAAAGCCCTTACGGATCAGCTGTAAGGATGAAATAAGATAATATGAAGTGCTTAGCGCAATGTACTGCTCCCAGGCAACGTTAAATAAAAGTTATCAGTTGTGAAGATGATGTTATTTATAGTTTCAAAGAGCAGATAGTTTTTGGACAATAATAACTATAATGTGAAGGGGAGAGGATAAAAGTAAAACATTTCTACATATCTACATTAGGAAAAGAGCAATGGGTTGCAGAAAGTTTAAAACAATCAATTCCATAACACGAGTAAAGATGAAGTTGTGTGGAGATCTGGAAGATAGAAATAGTATATTCTGCTGTGGGGCAGAGCTCAAAAAAGGCATCGTGGATAGAGAAACATTTGATTTGGGCCTTGAAGGAACACTGACATGAGAACAAAAGCGTCCCTGACAGAGGAAACCTTGAGCAAGGTTTGGAAGCACGTGTACAGGTGAGAGTGCTTCCATTTTGCTTTATCAGGGTAACAGTGAGAAACAAGATTGAAATGTTACATGAGTCTGAAAAAAGCAGCAAATAAAGACCTTTGCTTATTTAATGGCTTTTTCCACACAGGTGTGTCTAACAGAGCAACAGACACTTTCATTTCCATCTTGAGAAGCAGTTTCAGAGGGGGTACCTGAGATGTCAATATCACTACCTTTTCAAAATGCCATGAGTCAATTAGAGTCCAGAAAAGAGGTCTCTATTAGTCACAGATAAATATTCAACCGAGCCTGTCACATGAACCTGACAAGAGAGAAGGTGCCAGCAGTATTGAACAGATGCAGCCTTTTTACACTACAATTCCCAGGCTTTTTCTAAAGGGAACGTAAGAAAATGACAGTACTTATAACTGAAAAAAATGTACACCTTAGCCTTTGGGTAATGAGCACACAGTGTAGTAAGAACACCTGAGTCCAATCTCGGCTCTAGTATTAACCCATTCTGTGGCTTGGGGTAGATCCTAAGCAATAAGGCCACATGCCTTCCAGGGCTGTGACTTCTGACTAAACCTTCATCCCATTCAATTATGAACTGACCCTTTAATATTACAATATATTCCTATTTATCCTTCATAAAATTCCTTCTTCTGAAGTAAACTATCTAATAATTCATATAGTCATTCCAACTTTGTTTTGATTTGAGCTTACATGGTATATCACTTTTTGTCCTATTTTTTTACCTATGTTTTTCTTTGTATTTAAAGTAGATTTCTACTAGACAACATATAGTTGAGTCTTACTCTTCTCTACTTTTCAGTTAGAACATTTAAGCCTTATACATTTGATGTAACTATCAATATACTTGAATATAAGTCCATAATGTTGCTCTTTATTTTGTTTTGTCATGTGCTCTTTTATTCTTATCATAGGCAAAAAATATTATTTGATTATTTAAATTCTTCTAAAATATAAAAAAAGAATGGTTGCCTTAATTACAGTTTTTGGCAGTGAATAAAGTTTACACTACAGAATAATAAGCTCCAGTTTTCCATAGCAGCTTTTGTTTTTCCCTAAAAAGATAATCTATTTTCCTACAGAGCCATTTGTTTAGATGTATATTCTCATACACATGAGATTTTTTTCTAAAATGCCAAAAACTCAAATAATCCCCATTATTTCAGAGAATTATAATGAGCAGAGAATACATCAACTTAAATACTCAAGGTCACCTTGAATCCTGAAAAGTCCCAAGTTTCTGTGATAAATGAAGAATTTTGCTAGCAAATTGTTGTACTAAAATCCAGCCACATTGCTCTAAACGTTAATCTTCTGATTCTTAAATATTTAATGTATTGTATCAGATTGTTTATTGAATTTAATTATGTGGTAACAGGACCTGAGACTGTTTTGTTAAACAAAGTAAAATGTTTTGAAAATTCCTAAACTTTATTTGCCAATTTTCCATTCTACTATCCATATTTTTTCTTGTTTTATCTGTCTTTTATTTCCACAAATTTCCAAGAACAATCACTAAAAAACTATTAGTCCTTTTATTTGGCTGGAGATAAATTTATCCCCACAATCCTCAAGCCTGTGGGTGTCCAGAGTGTAAATCTGAGGAGCCAGAGGGTCTCCAACAGCCAGAGCAGCTTAGGGAATGGCCTGGCCACTGCTCACCAGGCTCAATGCATCACTGCACTGAAGCCAGTGAGCCAATGCTTAGTGTTTTCACCTAAGTCACAGTGCCATGGACTTAAGAACAATCAGAGCATCATCTCTTTTGTCCTGATGGGCAATATACTATATTAGTGTCCACATAATTTCATAAAAATAAAGAGGCAGGCAAGCAGATGGATTATAGGAGCCTTGGACAGCAGATCATCCATGTAATGCTCCCCAATTAAGTGTCAACCCAAGGCTAATTGAGACCAGTATAGGCTCATTATTTTTATTAGCAGGTAGGTGATGATAGGAAGTAGGGATGCTGATCTCAGAGCTATACTTTTTAACATAGTCCTGGTCCCACTGTCATTAATAGTACAACCTGCTCCATAAACAACTCCAATATCATAGATGGATAATATGTATCAATCTGGAAAATAACTTGATTCAGAGGCCAAATCAATGCACCTGGTACAGGGCAGATACAGCAACCAGGTTCCAATGGGCTTGTCCAAATACATGAGACACAGGTAGGGCTGTAGAGAGTGGGATGCCAAATCCATCCTTTCCCATGCCGCAGTCCGAGTGGCTGCTGGGCCCTTTTGCCCGCAGTTTCCTGGGGCAGTGGGCACCAAGGTTAAGGAGCAGCCCCAAGGTCCTGCAGCTGTCACTGGCCAACCAAGCAGCACCCCCACCTGAGAAACTTTTAAGTGTTCTTTCCTACAGAAATGTTAAGTATAGAAATGTAAGTCTCCTCCCTATTATCATAGCTCCTTAGCTCTTGGGTTTGATTACTTTTCAAACCAGTTTGTGAATCCTAGACCAAAGACCCTGCCCCCCCTTCCTTAATTGCTTTGTAAATCAGCTTCTGAATCCTAAACAGTAGATTGTAGAGCTAACAGATTTATTAATTAAAATCTGTTTTTCCTCATTCAAGAGGCTTAGGGATACAAATGACACCCCAGTAAGATTGCCAGTCACAACCAAAGAAGCCAGCGCAGTCTTTCAGGTGGAACTCGAGACCCCTTCCTTCCATCTGAGATCAGCTAGGGTGAGAGTTCCGTGAATCCCCCAATAGTCAGGAACAGCTCTACGCCCCTGCCCAGCAGGAAGCAGATACAGAAGAAGAGACTTCCTGTCCCTCAGTTTTCCATAGAGATTTAATGGGGATCAGGTCTCTCAAGGGGAAAACTTGGCAGGCAATTAGAGGCAGGCATTGGGCCTCTCATTCCTGCACTTCCCACAGGATGTGACCGCCCAGGTGATCTCCCCTCTCTACCCCAAACTTCTTTTCATTGTAACTATTTGCCCCTAAAACAAGTGAGTCCTGTTGTCAATTATGGGTGCCAATCAAGTGGTCCCATGCCCAGAGGGTAACAGCTTATTCTAGAGAAAAGGGGATAAAAACTCATCCTGGGAAGTCTGCCTTTTTGGACGCTTCCCCTTTTTAGACACCTTCCCCCCTTTTGACTGCTTCTTCCCTTTTTGAACCCCTTCCTCCCTTTTTTGAGCCTTTTGAGCCTCGCCTTTGCATGTGGCCCACTCCAAACTCTTTAGAATATAATTTCTCTTCTAATAATGGGTCCTTGAGCGATTCTCTACTGCTCATGCCTACTTCTACTTCTTTGAAATGTACTCTCTCTTCAAATAAACTTTTACTTCAGTTACTTTACTCGAGCATCTCGTTCAATGCTTTGCTCGAGTTGCCAAGGACCTGGACTTTGTGCCAAGAAGGGCCCACTCTGACAACACAGCCATACCTGTCTCATGCCCACAAGCCCCAAGCAAGCTGGCTTCAGGGAGCCTAGAAGCCCTGTCCTATGTTCTTTGTTCTTTTTTTCTCATTCCCTGCCTTCTTTTGGTTACTAAATACTTTTTATGATGCCATTGTGTCACCATCATTATCTCATTAAATATCTCATTAGAGGTATCTTAATACCTCTGTATTAGGGTTCTCCAGAGAATCAGAACCAACAGAATATATAACAGATGTATTTTAAGAAATTGGCTCAGGTGATTGTGAGGACTAACTACAATAGTCCTCCCTTATCCAAGGAGGATACATTCTGAGACTTCCATGGATGCCTGAAACAGTGGATAATACCAAACTATATACACACTATGTTTTTCCGTATACATACAAACGATAAAGTTTAGCTTTTAAATTAGGCTCAGTAAGAGATTAACAGAACTTGTAATAAAATAGAACAATTATAACAACATACTGTAATAAAAGTTATGTGCATGTGGCCTCTCTCAAAATCTTATTGTACTGTACTCACGCTTCTTCTTGTGACGATGTCAGATGATAAATTGCTGTATTAAATTGAGGACATTCACCCTTTCACTTAAAGAAAGCACTTTATGGTTTCTCTTTAGCATATCTGAATTGCCAAGCATCACAACTCTTGCACTTTGGGACCAGTATTAAGTAAAATAAGGGTTACTTAAACACAAGCACTGCAATACAGCTGCAGTCAATCTGATAAACTAGCCAGCTACTACCTACCTAAGGGGCGGGGTGCATATATAGTGTGGAGAAGCCGGTGGAACAGATGTTTCACGTTCTGGGCAGGAAGGAGTGGGACTCGCGAGATTTTGTCACACTCCTCAGATGGTGCACAGTTGTTTATTTCTGGAATTATCCATTTAACATCATCGGACCACGTTTGAGTGCAGGTAACTGAAATCTCAGAAAGTGAAGCTGAGCGTAAGGAGTTGATGTTGTACTCTTGAATCTGAAATCTTGTAGAATAGGCCAATAAGCTGACATTCAGGTGGGGCTTTTGTGTTTTGTAGTCCTGAGGCAGTTTCTCCTTCTCTAGGAAACCTCAGTTTTTTTTCTTACGGCCTTCAACTGATAGGGAACTTATTCATCATCACAAGAATCCCCCATTTTGGCATTTGATAGCCGAACTCACCTCTCTCTTGTCCTTATGCTCTCTTTAACCAGTGTCAAACACAAATCTGCTCTCCCTTTGTATAACTTTGTTATTTCAGAAATGTTATATAAATAGACTCATACACTGTGCATTTTGAGGTTTGTTTGGTTTTTTTTTTTCAGGGGTTTCATTCAGGTTTCCTTATGTATCGATAGTTTGTTCTTTTTTATTGTTTAGTATTCTATGGTATGAAAGTATTGTTTCCAGTTTTGGGCTACTATGAATAAAGCTATAAACATTTATTTACATAAGTTTTCATTTCTCTGGATTAAGGGCCCAGGGACTGCAATTATTGAGCAGTATGGTAATCCATGTCTAGTTTTTGTTAAAAAACTACCGGTCTGTTTACTAAAATGTCTGTATCATTACACATTTCAAACAACAATCTGTGAGTGGTGCAGTTTCTCTTTGTCCTTATCCACTTTGGGGATTTTTTTTTTTTTTTTTTTTTAGCCATTTAGATAGCTATGTAGTTTCATCTCATGGTGTATTTCCCTAATAGTTAATGATATTGAATATGTTTTAACTTGCTTATTTGCTATCTGTATATCTGTTTTATTGAAATGTGTCTTAATGTTTTAATTGGATTGTTGAGTATTTTGTATGTTTTTATTGGTATTTTTTTTCACTTTTGAGTTCTGAGTCTTCATCATATAGTCCAGATATAAGTTCTTTATTAGATATTTGGTTTACAGATATGTTTCTTCTACAGTGTAACTTGTCTTTTTGTTTTCTTTATAGACTCTTTCACAGATTTTAATTTGATGAACTCTAACATCAGATTTTCTTATTATAATGTGATTTTAGTGGTAAGTCTAACAACTCTTTGCCTAGCAATAGCTGAAGATTTTTCTCCTATAATTTTTTTCTAAAAGTTTTATAGCTGTGTATTTTATATTTAAGTTTATGATCCATTTTAACTTATTTTTGTATAAAGTCTAAGAAATATCAAAGTTCATTGTTTGCCTATGACCTCCAGTTGCTCCAGTACAATTTGTTGAGAAGGTTCTTTTGTTCATTAATTTTATTTTGCTTGTTTGTCAAAATCAGTTACACATATTTGTGTGTGTCCATATCTGGGTTCTCTATTCTGTTCCATTGATCTATGTGTCTATCTCTTTGCCAGTACCACACAGTATTGATTATTGTAGCTATGTGTCTTATTTGGCTAGCCTGACCCTCACATTTTATTCTTTTACAAAATTGTTTTGGGCTCTGCATTTCCATATAAAATTCAGAATAATATCTTTTACTTGTTTTTTAGATTTACACATACTTCTTTTTTTAGCAATCATAAGTGGTATTGCAGTTATAACTTCAATGTCGATACATTTATTGCTAATATACAGAAATGTGATTGATGTTTGTATGTTTGTCATGTATTCTGTGATCTTGATGAACTAAATTATTAGTACTAGGAGTTTTTTTTTCCTGGTGTTTTCTACATAGACAATTATGTCATCCACTAATGAAAACTTTTATTTCTTTCTTCCCAACATCTATGCATCATATTTTCTTTTCTTGCCTTATTTCACTAGCTAGAGTTTTCAGCAAAATTTTGAGGATTAGAGAAAGTGGAGAATCTTGCCTGCTTCCTAATATTAGGGAGACAGTCTTTCATGTGTAACCATAAAGTTAGCTGTAGATTCTTTGTTCTGTTTTATTTTTGTAGATGCTTTTCATCAAATTAAGAAATATTTTCTGCTCTATTATTTTTTCTGATAGTTTCTATTGTGTGTTGAATTTTGTTAAGTGTTTATTTTATCGTTTGAGATGATTATCTGATTTTTCTTCTTTTGCCTGTTGATATGGTATATTACATTGTCATTTTCAAATACTGAACCAGTCTTTATTTGTGAAACAAACTTCGCTTGGTCATAGTGTATAATTCTTTTTATATGTTACTGAATTATCTAATTATAGATTGGGTATATTTTAAATATATAGTGTTTTAGTTTACATCTTTATATAGAATTGCTTTGATTGCTCCAAATATTTATATACATATACATATACATATATATATATGTATATATATATATATATAAATATAAATAAATAAAATCACAGGTGACTGGTGTCATCATTTTACCAGTTGGAGTTAAATGTATAAACTTTGCCTCCCATTATATTATTGACCTTCCTATTTATAATCATCTTAAATATATCCTCTGTATACATTTAGAACCATATCAGATAGTGTTAAAATTTTTGTTTCAAACATCAAGCAT
>NW_017732662.1:82808-90077 GCF_001890085.2 Hipposideros armiger
CCAAACTTTTTTCCAAATCACTTGTACCATTTTACATCTCAATCAGTAATATATGTAGTTCCAATTTCTCCACATTCTTGCCAACACTTATCTGTCTTTTTTATTTAAAAAAATATATTTTATGTCTTACGTTTTTATTTAATAAATTATGTCACTAGAAATATTCACAAACAGATATTTTATAATTATTAAAAATTGTCATATACTTGTATACTTGTATATATAGCATGGCTTCACTTAAGGCTTGGATTTTTGCCAACTTGAACTCATCAACATAATAATGCAAAGACCTTATTTTGTATAAATCTTTGCCTGCATTTTAAATTATCTCTTAGGGATAGATTCTTTGGCATTTGACAGATTAGAAGGATAAGAACATTGTAAACATTCTTTATAGATGTTCCAAAACAGTTGTGAGATTAAAAAATAATAATAATGCTCTCCCCACCATATATAAGAATGAATTTGTAGTCTGTATTTCTGATCAACTCTGACTGGTAAGTTTTATTGAAAGGATAAAAGTTACATTTTTATTACCTTTGAAGTTGAAATTTTTTTCCAGTATCTACTGGCCATTCACATTTTCTTTTCTGTGAATTATTTTGCTAATAAACATTGCCTTTTTCACTGTCATTATTTATAACTCAGTATTTGTTGCTTTCAATCTATATGACCTCTTTGATTATTTCATGATATACACTTTTGGTGTATTGACTGCAAATGTTTATCTCAGTTTTCTTTCATTTTGTTTATAATGTGCATTATAGAGATATATATGAAATTTACTTAAAGAGTAGCTTTTGGTGATTTCTTGCATTGCTTAGAGGCTATGAAAGTCTTTCCACCACCAGGAATCAATTATTCACCAAAATGTTATTGTCTTCCTTGTTAAGTTCATTTTATACTTGTCTCTCCTACATGCAGATTTTATTTTGATGTTCTGTATATGTCCAAATCTGTTCAGATTCCCTAACGACTCTAATTCACAGGTGAGGTAGCCTGGATTAGTTAAAAGGTAACCTGGATGTATCTCATTTCACTTAGGACTTGTTAACACCAGTGACATCCTGTTGGCTTCAAGCCAAGTTTCCATTTCTTGATTTATTTCAGTAATACGTGAATATTAATTTGGGCTCTGTTTTTAGTTCCTAAATACAAACTTTTCCTTTAAAACCTTCCTGTAGTACCTATCTATGACATACCCTGAATTTCAAGTCAACTCTGGCCCAGTATAGTTTATTTTCTTGATTAAATTGTTTTTCCAAATGCCTAATTTACCAAACATCATTTTCTCATTTGATGTGTGTCTGTGTGTGTGTGTGTGTGTGTGTGCACATGCACATGCATGCATGTGTGTGTTTGGGTAACCTGTGTTGTCTTGGTTTATATGCTTTTCAATTATTAATCAATATCACACTTCTGATTATTCTAGCTTTTAAATGTGCAGCCAGTGAATATTCCTTTATCACATTTCTTTAAAAAGAGTTATTTGTGATAGTTTATTTTCCCGTAATGTTTTGATTTAATTTTGCATTTATTTTTAATAATTTTCCTTCTTTCTCTTTGAATTTTGGGGCACTTTCTGAGATTCACTTCTTTAGTAATTTTATTTTCTACAGCATTCACTGTTTCCATTATTTTTAATATGGTAATTATGTTTTAATTCTCTTAAAATTCCTTATAAAGCCAAGTAGCCCCATTTTTATACTTTCAAATTACTTGTATATAATTCAAATAGGTACAATCTTTTTTGAATAAAAACACAAATTATGTTTTTCTGATGTGTTTTCTTTTTCAGTTTACCTAAATAACTTTTAATGAGAATAACTTTATATGTCTTTTAAGAAGTCACCTTCTTTTGAACTGAATATTCTTTTAAAAAGCCTTTTTTGTTTTAGATTTTTGGTTTTTAATTTTTGTTTTTTGTAATTGCCCAGTATTGGCTGTCATCAGACAGAGTTAGGCAAAAGTCAGTGAGGGCCCCTTTCCATATGTTAAAATAAATAAATAAATAAATAAAAGAATTCAAGTTCTGTTTATGATTACACAAGGAAAATTAAGATCAAGTGGTAATTTGAATATAGATAATTTTCTAAAAAATACTGCAGTAATGATATTAACTGGGCAAATTTAAAAATATGATCTCATACAGAATCTGTTTAGTTTCATATATTGGATAGTTTGGTGTAAAACATGTAATGAGCCTGATTACTTTTCATTAGTCAGTGAATTCTAGCTCTGAAATCATCTTGACTTTTACTATTTTATTAAACATTTTTCTTCTTTCTCTGAATAGGTCTTAGAGAGAAATAACACTATAAAAGGCAATTCTGAAATATTCAGAATTGGCAAATTTATAGACACAGAAAGTAGATTAATGGTGGCCATGGATGAGGGAGAGGGGATTGGGGAATAACTGCTTAATAGTGTGGGGTTTCCTTTTCGGGTGATGAAAATGTTTTGGGACTCAATGCTGGTGATGGCTGCACAGCACTTGGAGTGTACCATATGTTACAAAATTGTGCAGTTTAAAATGGTTAGTTTTTATGCTATGCATATTTTACCACAATAAAAAAAATAATCTGCCTACAATAAAATTCTTTCCCTTAAGTAACAGCCTTTATTACACAGTACAGAAGGATGTTTCTTCCTCTGTTAGACAAGAACAAGAGAGACGCACAGTAAAAGTTTGGTCTGAGGTAAGGCGGCTATGGTCAGCACATTGTATTCATTTAGGTAAGGTGGTCTAAAGCTATTCACCTCCAGAAACCGTGGGACAAAATGGTAGAACAGAAACACAATACATATAAGAAAGGCACCTGCTTGGAAAAGGGCAGAATAGAAAATGCAGCAGTCTCTTCTCCATAGCATATATTTCCAGCTAAATAGGAATAGTTAAGAGTCCCTGTCTGCCAGCGAAATAGCCTTCTGTGTTGGCCAAGCAGGAAGACAGTTCTGCTCTCAAAGAAGAGGCTCCTTTTCCATTGGCTTCCTTGAGCACAACAGAATGGACGCTTTCTATATCTACACTGCTTTAGTAGCTCACTTCCTATTGATGTGAATGTGGGAGTCTTAGAATTAAACATTCACATATTGTTGCCTGGTCATTAAGTGCCTTTCTATCAATATAGTTTGCTCAAAAACTTAACAGTCTCCTACAATACTTATTTGTTGGGTTAATAACTACAACCAAGATCTTGACTACCCTGAACCCCATGTTATTTACACATCTCACCTTTAGTTTAATGGACTCTGGCTTGAATCCAGGAAATGATAACTACTCATCAGATTTTCTTTTTCACCAAGCTTGTTCATTTCATCTTGTAGACAATGCCAAAGGGGAGAACCCTAGAATCTGCGTGGGTCCCACTCTCAATGGTTATATTTCTGCAAAATTGTTTACTTCTTAATTCTTTGAAGGCACTATCTTCAGCTCAAGAATATAGAAATTGGTCTTATAAACCCTGAAAAGCACCACATAAAGGGGTTCAGTCTTCTTAGAAGGCCTGATACAGACAGAAAATATTTTTTCCCTCAAGGCTATATTTTCTTCTTTTCTCCGTTCAGCTCAACATTCTTTAGGCAAAATTTCTCTGTTTTATAGTCCCTTGCCAAAAGCCACTATGAAAACAACACACAGAAACATTTTGAATTTTTTTTATCATTTTATGATTTAAAAAATCATTATCATTTAATTTTTTAAAGTTAAAGTTTATTGGGGTGACATTTGTTAATAAAGTTACATAGGTTTCAGGTGTATTTATATTACTCTTTTTTTCTCATTCTATATCTCTCTAGTAGGTGGCCTGTTGTGCTAGAAATAAAGCAAAATGGTGGAGAGTGATGTGGAAATAGACAATGATTATTAATTAAAACAGTCAGCAGATTGATTAATTTTTGTTAAAAGATTCAAGACTTAAATATTTATTCAATTATTTTGCTTGAGTTCATAGTTAATATTATGAACATCTCTTAATATTAAGAATGTTTTGTTATTTTAGACATCACTATTACCTGTTGCTTTTTTTTTTCCTCTGATGCTAAATACCTCTGTGTTCATATGATCAGACTGCCATACAAAATACCACAGACTGAGTGGCTTAAAAAACAGAAATTTATCTTCTCACAGTTCTGGAGACTAAAAGTCTAAGATCAAGGTGCCAGCAAGTTTGGTTTCTGGTGAGACATTTCTTCTTGATTTACAGACAGGTGCCTTCTTGCTGTGTGTCCTCATGTGGCCTTTTCTTTGTACATGAGTGGGGAAGGGGCTCTCTAGTGTCTGCCTTCCTCTTCTTCTAAAGACACCAGTTCTATTGGATTAGGACCTACTTTATAACCACAGTAACCCTTAATTACTTTCTTAAATGTCTGTCTCCAAATACATTCACATTGGGGATTAAGGATTCAACATGAATTTTGGAAGGATACAATTCCATCCATAACAGACCCATTTTTTTTTTTTTAGCTGAGCCATCCTGCCACCTGTTGGCAGCTCAGAGGCTGCTCAGCTCGGGCTGACTCGAACCGCTGTTGCTCAGAGCTCAAACTCTTGAGCGAGCTCTTAACCAACTGAGCCACTCAGCCAGCCCCAGACCCATTTTTTAAAGCAAAATTCTGGTGATAGCAAAGTTTCTCTTGGACTATCTATTACTCTCACAGTGAAAGTGTGTTACCAATGCCTCATAGGTCAGAGGCATTGCTCCCACTCTTCATTAGGTGGGAGAATCTTTTATGCTGAAGCAGAGAACTTTATTCAATTAAGAAAAATTAATATAGAATGCATTTAGTGAGAGGGCTAGAAAGGTATAATCATGGGATTATTGTGTTTGGAAATATATGTTGAGTTGTTAGAAGTAGAATATGCCAAATCGATAGATGGAGTAAAGAGGTAATAGTAAAATATAGGAAGACACAAGATAAAGTAGGAATTAACTGTGAGGATCCTGCATTCTGTGGTTTCATTAATAATGAACCATGCTGACTTCATTCCTGATTTCCTTGCTGGGTGGAACCCTTTGTCAAGAACGTAAGCCATTTGTGATGAGTGCCTACTGCCTTCTCGGCACTGAGGATACAGCAGTGAATCCGACAAACAAGCAGAGCAGATGCAGGTGATGCCTCTTCCTGTACCATCTCAGCCTCTGGCAGCAGAGGGCAGATTCTACGCAGGCTGACAACTTTTCCACTCAAGTCCATTTTCTTTTTTTTTCTTTTTCTTTTTCTTTTTTTGTTTTATTTATTTATTTATTTATTTATTTATTTATTTTATTTATTTTTATTGGGGAACAGTGTGTTTCTTCAGGATCCTTCAGCTCCAAGTCAANATAGATAGATAGATAGATATTTCATAATAAATTTTTATATATGTATATATCAATTAATATTTACTACTCTATGAGCTATGTATCATCATCCTAATTTTATAGATAGGGAACTGAGAATCAAAGGAATTATAAAACTTGCTCAAGAACATAAACCTAATCATTAGTATATTTTTGACTGGCTCTGATCTGACTCCAGAGACCTATGTTCTTTACAGAAAACTTGGATAATATAAAACTATATAGAAAGACCATAACATAATACAAAATTCCAAGACCTAGAAATATCCATCATCAACAATTTGGTATGTTTTACAATGTTTTTTCTTTTTTATGTATTGACATGATTGCATAATTGAAATTAGTGTTTTCGTATATATTTTTCACTTTTCATTGAGGTAAAATTCACTTTTAAATTCTGCAATTTAGTGATTTCTAATATATTCACAAAGTTGTATGACTATCATCACTGTCTAAGTCCACAAATTATTCATTACCCAAAAAGAAACCCTGTATCCATTAATAGTCATTCTTCAGTTTCCCCCTCTGCCAGCCCTTGCAGCTACTAATCTACTTTCTCTATGGATTTGTCAGTTCATTCATATAAAGGGAGTTATAGCATTTTATGTCTGGTTCTTTCACTTAGCATAGTGTTTTTAAGGGTCATCCATGTGGTAACATATAAGTATTTCTTCTTATGGATGAATAATATTCTATTGCATGGGTATACCTCATTTGCTTATCCATTCATCAGCTGTGGGACAGTTGTGTTGTTTCTACATTTTGAGTTTTATGAGTAATGTTGTGAATATTTACATGCAAGTTTTTATGTAAATGCGTGTTCTCAATTCTCTTAGGTATACACCTAGAAGTGGTATTGTCGGGTCATATGGTAACTCTATGTCTAACTTTTGAGAAACTGCCAAACTTTTTTCCAAATCACTTGTACCATTTTACATCTCAATCAGTAATATATGTAGTTCCAATTTCTCCACATTCTTGCCAACACTTATCTGTCTTTTTTATTTAAAAAAATATATTTTATGTCTTACGTTTTTATTTAATAAATTATGTCACTAGAAATATTCACAAACAGATATTTTATAATTATTAAAAATTGTCATATACTTGTATACTTGTATATATAGCATGGCTTCACTTAAGGCTTGGATTTTTGCCAACTTGAACTCATCAACATAATAATGCAAAGACCTTATTTTGTATAAATCTTTGCCTGCATTTTAAATTATCTCTTAGGGATAGATTCTTTGGC
The DNA here is from genome assembly GCF_001890085.2 of Hipposideros armiger. Lineage (NCBI taxonomy): Eukaryota > Metazoa > Chordata > Mammalia > Chiroptera > Hipposideridae > Hipposideros > Hipposideros armiger. Next base: position 89,403 of record NW_017732662.1, read on the forward strand.
ATTTGACAGATTAGAAGGATAAGAACATTGTAAACATTCTTTATAGATGTTCCAAAACAGTTGTGAGATTAAAAAATAATAATAATGCTCTCCCCACCATATATAAGAATGAATTTGTAGTCTGTATTTCTGATCAACTCTGACTGGTAAGTTTTATTGAAAGGATAAAAGTTACATTTTTATTACCTTTGAAGTTGAAATTTTTTTCCAGTATCTACTGGCCATTCACATTTTCTTTTCTGTGAATTATTTTGCTAATAAACATTGCCTTTTTCACTGTCATTATTTATAACTCAGTATTTGTTGCTTTCAATCTATATGACCTCTTTGATTATTTCATGATATACACTTTTGGTGTATTGACTGCAAATGTTTATCTCAGTTTTCTTTCATTTTGTTTATAATGTGCATTATAGAGATATATATGAAATTTACTTAAAGAGTAGCTTTTGGTGATTTCTTGCATTGCTTAGAGGCTATGAAAGTCTTTCCACCACCAGGAATCAATTATTCACCAAAATGTTATTGTCTTCCTTGTTAAGTTCATTTTATACTTGTCTCTCCTACATGCAGATTTTATTTTGATGTTCTGTATATGTCCAAATCTGTTCAGATTCCCTAACGACTCTAATTCACAGGTGAGGTAGCCTGGATTAGTTAAAAGGTAACCTGGAT
>NW_017732662.1:94152-159772 GCF_001890085.2 Hipposideros armiger
GAGCTAACTGGCCGCCCCTCAAGTATATTTTCTTCACAGTATAGATGTTAGACTTTTTCCAGAACTCAGGAAAATTGTTCATCTCACACAATGAGCATCCGAGAAGAACTGGGAATTGAGCATTACCAGGAGAAATACCCTCAATGGAAGAATTTTGAGGTACAATCAATTCTGCTATAATGCTTGTTTTGAAAATATGAATTTGTTCCAACACAGTGTATATACTAAGAAATGATTGAGCAGAACCCAAATTTTGTGTTTACTTATGCATGATTTCCTCCAAGAGAAACATTAAATTAGGGTTTGGCAAACTCTGGCCAATTGCCTATTTTTGTAATTAAGGTTTTTATCGGGGCACCACAGGCATTCATTTTTTTTATTTTAAATCTCTTTTCTATAACTGTGGCAGGGTCTCTATGTCCCTTTGTTACTATCTGATTCTTTAAGAAAAAGTGTGATAATCGCTGATGTAATGGAATACAGAAAACAGCATGCCCCTGACAAAAGCTCAATAAAAATACAAAAGAATGCACACATGCACACACCTTGAATATCTACCGGTGACCTCAGGGCACTACATATCTTATGCGCCACACCCACCCATGCCTAGTCTTACAATGTTCCATCAGGTTTCACACAATTTTTCTTCTAATACTGCAAGAAGTCACAAACTGCAACCCTTCCAGCATGCCCTTCCAAAAGCAAACACCAGGCCTTCTTTAAAGTGCCATATTTATTGTAGATCTTATGTATTTCCTAACCATATAACATGTGCTGCCATTTTTAAGAATCCTATCTTTTTTTGTGTGACTGATGAAGTTTTTGAGTATTGTGGTCTTCATTTTTCCCCCATAAACTCTGTGGTTTTTTTGCATAATTTTGTATAGCACAGTGATATTTCAGGGAGCACATAGGCCACTTTATGTCAGAACTGACAATACTTCCTACATTTTATTCCTCAGAAGTTCCCCAGAAGAACAAGCTTCTATTGGCCTATGAGTTGCTTCCTCATTACTAGGCAAATTAACTGGCTTTTCTCTAGTTACGGTCTCTCTTGTCCCACTCCCTTCTTTGTGCTTATTTCGGTCACCTTTCACGTCAACTATTGGCAACCAAGTCCTTGTCTCAGGCTCCAATTTTTTGGTGGGTGAACAAATGAGGTTCCCGCCCTCATGGAGCAGAGATCCCAATTTGGGAGAGAAACTATAATCAAGTAAATAAATGAACAAAGAACAGGCAAGCAAGGTAAATACAGATTGTAGTAAGTTTTATGCAGGAAATAACCAGGGCGATGAGAGAAAAAATAAACTGGGTGAAGGCGCTTCAGAGAGAATTCAGGGAAGGCTTTTCTAAGGAAGTGATATTTGAATAAGACATAAAATATGAAAGTGAACGAACTGGGGTAAATATGATAATGATGTTATAATAAGAAACCCTAGAGCAGCGGTTCTCAACCTTCCTAATGCCACGACCCCTTAATACAGTTCCTCATGTTGTGGTGACCTCCAACCATAAAATTATTTCCGTTGCTACTCTATAACTGTAATTTTGCTACTGTTATGAATCATAATGTAAATATCTTTTTGTTTTCCGATGGTCTTAGGCCACCCCTGTGAAAGGGTCGTTCAACCCCCCAAAGGGGTCACAACCCACAGGTTGAGAACCGCTGCCCTAGAGGCAATCACTAGATGGAACAGTACCAGAATAGTACCGATGAATGTTTTATCAATGCTTGAGGATATGTCAGGCCCTACAATGCTAATCATTTCTCCTACTGGTATGACAACAGCCAGTATAAGTAGATTGTCTTAATAACACCATGTTATACTAACTATATGGAAGGACCACAGCCTGGGAGTCTTAGATATGAGCCAGCATAGGTGGGTGGAAACTGTAGCAACTGACTGTTTCAGTTTCTCTCCCTACCCTTTACTGATATGTAGTAGAGTTTTCAGAAAAAGATAAGGATCAACAAGTAGGATAAGAGAGCAACAACTATGGCATAACAAAATAATGTGTGGTGCAGGTAAAACATCTAGAATGGCTCTGGGAGTCCTCAAGTCCCCAGCAGTAGGCTCTCAAGGAGGAGTGGTGGTGATGCCTTTGGTAGTGACAATGATAGGTATGATGGAGAGTGGTGATAATCATGATGCTGATTGATTATTAATCCTCAGCTGCAGAAAAATAGTGAAATACAATCTTAACCATTAGGCTTCTTGCGAATTTGGAGAGACATACAATTTGAACATTCTTTGTAGGACTGGCTCCTAAACATAATGTATCTTATAAAAAAGAGAGAGACAGAGGGAAGAAAGGGTGGGTCAAGAGTAATGACATTGCTGAATGTCCACAAGTCATCACTCTTTAGTACATTTTATCTTAACTTATCTTCACAGTAGCCATATATGACAGTTGGTAGTCTACCAAATTTTTATACACAAGGAAACTGAATCTTAGAAAGGTTCTGTAATTTGCCCAAGTTCACATTCAAATCAAAGTGTGGCTCCATGCTAACAGAGAAAACAATAAGTTACTAATATATGCTGAATAGGTATGGATAATTTTAAAGAAAAGAGCAAACGTGGGGGAAAGAAATGAATGCCAGCTTTGAGATTAAAACTGTTTAGAGAAGATTGGAATGGAGAGAATACAAGAAAGGCCACAGTGGGATGCGAGGACTGCTCACTCATATTGTACTGTCTTTAGCAGTGGATTCATTCTTGTGGATCACCGCCTCTCCTAAGATACATAGTAGCATTGGACTTACTGTCAGTAATTAAACATTTGTGCTGATTTGGAAGAATTCTATGAGCACAGTAGGGAAGCCAAACTAATTTAATTGTTTTGCTAATTGGTCATTAGCCTCGCTATAATAGCAGGTGTTTGCATTTGTGTAATTGGGAAGAGGGCCAGAATATCATTTGTAAGAAATTCTACACTAAAATTTGAGAAGTGAGAACTGTCAGTTGACCAAGTTCCATACCATAAAGTAGATGGTTTGAATTTTTTTTTTGTTTTAAAATACAATTAAGATACAATGTCTTTAGCTTTCTCTGTCCTCTTAGGGAGAGTACACTGATGGATAATGGGGATTACTTAATATGAAAGAATACAGAACTAAAGGAAAACCCTTCACTAGCAATTAACTTCTACTCCTTTCTCCACCTCTATTTTTTCCTTTCAACTTTTCTTAAATTTAACTTCATAAATTTCAAATTTAACTTCACAAATTTACCTTCACAAATTTACATTTATCTTAAATTTCTCTTCTTTTTTTAAAAATCCTGCTCTTATTTATATTATATATACTGCTTTACTATACTTTTTGTTTATTCTTAAAGTTAACAAATTTTCTGTGACAATGGGCTTCTCTGTATATAATTGTTGTTTGAAATTGTTTTATGTTCTACTTGAAAGACAAAGTCCTATTACTGATAGAATATCCTGATGGTTGAATAGGTTAATCAAGATTTCAAGAACTTGGGGGAAATTGCTATATACACTATACTATATTATTTTTTTCCATATCTTTTTTCATCAGTATGAAGTAGGAAATAACACTGCTAATCTTTATCTGAGCTATATGCTTCCAGAAAACAAAAACAGTTAAAAAACCCTCTCACCATTCTTTTTTCTGAAATCTCCTCACTATTTTTTATTTCAAGAAACAGCTAACCTAACCACAAAGGACCGTCCTTCTTTCTAATATTCTGAAAAATGACTCATTTCCACTTCTATGTATCCTGAATGATTCATATCGGACCCATCTCTGTCCTTCTTTATGACTCCCATAAGTCTCCCTGATAATTTTCTCATTTGCCTGCTTCTATAGAACTTCATTAATAAACATTCTTGCTATTGCAATAGTGTTAATATAATCATCTCCTTAATTGGCCCATGCATTTCGTCTTTCACAGAAGATTAAATGACTTGGAAGAGATACCTGAATTTACACTTGACAAAGGCTTTCATCACACCCAATTCTTCTTTGTTCTTTAGGTAGTCAAATGGTTAAGGAACAGTTTAGCACATAGCAACTAACTGGTTCTGTTCACAAACTTGGCAAAAAAAAAACTACCTAAAGCAGAGGAGACTACGGTAAACTTAATCACCATCAAGTGATATGAGTTGAGTATCATAGGATGGTCTTCTACTCTGAAGTATTTTTTTTTGGGGGGGAAGGTATTGGTTAGTAAAATTATAAAAGTTTCAAGTGTACAATACATCATCTATCTATTACATTGTATGTTGACCTCCCAGAGCTAGTTCTCCTTCCATTACTGTATATTTAACCCTCTTTACCCTCTTCTACCACCCCCAACTTACCCTCTGGTAACCACTAAACTGTTTGTGTCTATGAGTTTTTTGTTTGTTTGTCTTGTTCGTTTGTTGCTTTCAGTTTTATATGCCATATTTGAATGCAATAATATGGGTTTTGACTATTTTGTCTGACTTATTCCACTTAGCATGATTATCTCTACTGATATATACTCACAAACCTATCAAACAAAACATGCAACAGTTTTAGTTCATTGTATAGCACATAGTGAATGCTAACTATTAGTACTTTCACGATTATTTTTAACCAAGTACTTACAGTAGTAAATTCGACTTTCATTTTTCTGGCTTAGAAAGCCATCCACATCCTAGATGTTCACTAATAAATGCAAATCCTCTTGGAATGGGTGACATCTGAAGCTATTATTGGGAAAGCTCCAGACTAGTCTGAATTATGACCACAGGGGAGACAAAGCATTCTTTGTAAAAATGGGTGGCCAAGAAAGGAGAAGGCACCACAATCTATTCATAATTTGGCCTTATACTGGTCACTCAAGGTCATGGCTACATCCTAGAGTCTCATGTTATTATTAACAGGATAACAAATGTATTCTTTGTACTTAGATGTGCACAGAAAATATACTTTGCTTATTTACTTTGCTTATTTTATAACTTATCTAACCTTCCTTAAAAGCATCCCACCACCCCATTACATAAGTATCCATTCCACTGATACATTTATATATATATATATATATGTGTGTGTGTGTGTGTGTGTGTGTGTGTGTGTGTGTGTGTGTGTTCTCTTCTGTATGCATCCATTCCAGAAAAAACTAAATGTAGTTCAGTTTGGTAAACTCAGTCCTATCTGATACTTTAGTCTCTTTCTCTGTCAGGTCAGAATGAATCTTGAAGATCTCTTCCTTTTTCTCCCTACTCCTTTCTTGGGTAGATTTTTGGCAAAAAATAAACTAAGGTCTATATGACATTGTATCTGAGGGAAGTAGGGAATGGAGACTGGACCTTTATCCACCTGCTAATGTTGAATGCTCCTTGGCCAATGCTGTGGCGTGGCTAGTCTGGGATGCTTCTTAAACTAGTAATTGCTGAAGCAAGATTGTTCCTATTCAGCCATCAAAACCACCCTATGATGGCCACTTGTTCTTGGTTAGAAAGTCCTCACACATGGTGGCTGCTTTGTCCTGATACTAAGCCTCTGCAGGTTCACCAAACTTCTCAGTTTCTTTGTGGCTTTTCAACAAAGGCACACAGAACATCTGAAACCTCTGTGCTTCATACAGGGCTTGGGAACCAGAAGCATTCCAAAAGATATGGCTATGCACTTTCTTCTGCTAGCGCTATACAGTATTCCCATATCATGATAGGTGTGACCACGTTGAGCTATACATAGAAGTTTGTGGTCTTCCCGGGAAAATATGCCACTGACCAGTGCCAATTCATTCCAGCCCCCCAACCATTTCAGGATGTTTCTCCCATTCTATTCTTTTCTCAAACTTTATTTCCCACCTTAGAAGGTGGAACGCAAGGATATGTGTCTGATCTTTCTACCTTCTCCATATGTCTGTCTGCTTTTTGATACCATACACTGGGGCCAATTGTTTTTTACCATCCATTTCAATGCAGAAACAACCTAACATCCACCTCCATGTTCCACTTTCTTCTGGGATACTAAAGACTAAGTGGATACTAAGGACTTCAAGATACTCTTCTGACTAGAAAAAACAAGCATCTCTATGGTAACCAGCATGACAGAAAACCAGAGGGCTTACTCTCAAATGCTTTATATAAGACTCTTGGTATTTTACATGACTAGAGTAGAGGAAACTCTACCAAAAATAATTGAACTCCAATTTCCCAACAGGCCAACTGGCTGAGGCTCTTCTTTAACCTTTATTTAATTTGATTATTGTAGATGAAAAAATTGTAAAGAAATAAGACATCTCTTGCAAACCCTAATTTGTGGACAACTCATATCTGCTACATAATGTTGTCCCTCTCCTCTATGAGTTCAGAATTTCTGATGATTTTCTTTAAATTCACAAGGACTAATGATATGAGTTTAGTAATTGATAGTTTTAGTTTAAAATAGAGTTCTTCCTCCTCAAAGTATAATTTTAATAGATTTAAACCTTGCATGCTTTACATAGGCTGTAATAGGTATTTATTCCTCCAAAGGAAATCGAACTTTTGCAATTTATTAGCTTAAATCCTTGAGTTTCCCCATCATCCTATGGTATGAAAGTATATCATATTTGCTGTATCTCTATTTTTAACAGCTGTGGCTTTTTAGAATTAGAGTATTTTAGAAGCAAGACATACTCAACCCACACATTAATTCTTCATGCTGAGAAAAATATCTAAATCAATAAACATTTTAAAAGAAAACACAATCAATATTGTGTGAATCCCAGTGAGTAGAATATGTCTTTGTGCTTCAGGTAAGTGCTGAAGATCTGTGGGAAGATGCATAATTGGACAGATTTCTGTTTTGGCTTTGTGATACGTCTTGATTGACCATACTGTACTACCAGTGTTCCCCTTTGTTGTAAACCTGTGCATTCAGGATCAGAGCTCCATTTTCAATTGTATGTTTAGTATGTGACACCTGAGGAACATCTGGGGTCATCTGCTTAGGGATATGAGGAAGTGATTATAAGGACAAAATGTTAAAGGTGATTTGTAGAGTGATAATTGATTTTTTGTATTGAACAGGGCCATTGTCATAGAGAAATAAGGAATTTTATTTAACCCTGAAAAAAAGAAAGAACATCAGAAATAATTGAGGTCTAATTCCCCAGCAGCATACCAGATGATGATCCTCCATTGACCTCTATTGAATTCAATTAAATTGAAAGAAAAAAGAAAGTCAGAAATTTTGTGTAAACCTAACTCAATAGTCTAATGTAAATGCATTGTAAGTGGATAGACACAGGAATACAGACATATTCCCATGAGTATACCCCCCAAAATACATTCATCAAACATTAACATGTTTTTAAATTTTCTATACTTTAGAATCAATTGTCTGTTTGAAATGCTGGACACCCCTAACTTCCCAAGCCTGGGTTTGCTGCAAGTGTCCTTTTCAGTTATAATTAGGTATAAAGATGAACTCACGTGGATCAGCTGGATTTCATATGTATTTCTCTTTATCACCTGTTATGGAATTAATTGTCTCCTCCCAATGTCATATATTAAAGCTCTAACCTCCAATGTGACTATATTTGGAGATAGGGCTCTTAGAAGGAAATTAAGGTTAAATGAGGCTATAAGGGTGGGGTCCTAATCTGTTAGGATTGGTGACCTTACAAGAAGAGGAAGAGAGAGACTTTTCTCTCCTTGCATGCATTAGGGAAAAACCATGTGAAGATACACTAGGAAGGCAGCCATCTGCAAGCCAGGAAAAAACATTTCACCAGAATTCAACCATGCTGGCACAGACTTTCAGCCCCCAGAACTGAGAAATGAATATGTTACTTAAGTTTCCCAGTCCATGGTATTTTGTTATGTCGGGCTGAGCTGAGTGAAACAGCACCATTTTGTAAAAGCACCCCTACCACCTACTAATAAGGGCCAATTACCCCTGCTAATATGATGATGACTTTTCTCATCTGGTAACTGCTGGTCACAAAAAAATACAAAGAGCGATGGTGGTGGCTGTAGCTTACAGTTCAGTTTGTCCCTTCCTATGTTCTAAGAGTGTATCCTTTTAGGAGACTATGTCCTCTAACCCTACAGAAACCAGATTTCAGGGATAGAAAGAATAATTTTCTGACTTGGTGATTAGGAGTAATGGTAAGGGGGGGGCCATATCTTCTAGCACCTCTCAGTTCTCAAATCCATGTATTCTTCTTATTGGTAACATATCATCATATAGTTTTCTGATTTAGTCCATGTACTGAATCCTGAATGATGACACCACATCCCTGCAGAGTATTGCTTCCAAGCCAGCACTTTAGCATTGTCTTCAGCAGGCCATCCTTCTATTAAAGGAGACCAGCTCCTTCTGGATGTTGTAGTTTATGATGTAACCTGCAGAACCCAATATTACAGACCCGTACTTGCATATTATTTACTGTAACATGGACTCTTTGATTTGATGCTATATTGTGTGGAATTTAATGCCTGAGTATCAGACATTTCCTAAACCTATGTATAGTGGTTCTGGCTCAGGTTCTGTGGGCAGGGAAGGCAAATCAACACCTAAAAGGGGTACCCATCTTTATGAGGATAAACCACAAGCACTTCCAGGACAAAAGGCTCAGTGCAGATAACTTTCTTTAACTGGCCAGTTGGTCTCCATGAGAAATTGCATCATGGTAATGACTCAATGTTGTTCTTTGTTGCTGACATATTGGACATTCAGGAGTAACAGTAGGTAGATTGTCTCAGCAAATGGGCCTGCAAACTCTATCTAAGTCACAATGGCCACATTATACCACTTCTGGGGTGACCAATGATGACCAGATCAAAAATGTTGACTGGGCAAGTCATTCTGTCTTCATGGTTGTTCAGTGCCTCTTATGTGATAGATGCTTCTGGTGAGTGTGAATATATGATACACAAATCTTCAGACTTCTTGCCCACTTTTAAATGCCCACCCATGTGCCTCTACTCAGGACATCTTTGTCTCAGATATTTTAGTTTTATTCCTTCCAGGCTCCTGGCTAGGTGGTGAGGGCATTGAACTTGCACTACAATGGGTGATTTATTCTTTCACATGAAACAGGTGATCAGGTATACCACTCACAGTGATACCCTTTAGAAAAAAATTCCCTCTGTAATGCTTTTCAAGATAGTTTCTGTATTGCAGCCAGTGTTCATTTTAACCTGTATCAATATACTATATTGCCTCATTAGTAAAGCAGGCTTGGTCTTTCCTACTCTTTCATCTTGCCATTTGGGACCCCTTCATAAGACCATAGGAGTGAGCAGGGATGGTTTCTTGTGAACTGTGGTGAGTGATATGCATGAGCTGAGATATATGATCATGCAGTTTACTTGTGCTATGTAATCCTTCTCAAGTTCAATTCCAGGTGTTCTAGTTCCATCTTCAAATGGACTGCTGGGCCTGTACACCTTCATGATTGATGGCTCCAATAGAATCCATGTCATGAAAGGAAGTTCTAGACATTTGGTGTGAGATCAATTGTCAATTGTTTCCCTTTTATAGGAGCCCAGTAACATGCCAGGAACAGTTTCTTGAAAAGTGCACCATCATCCAGTATGAATGGCATAGACTTGCTCTAGAATCTCAGGAATCTACACTGTGAGTCTCTAATTTGGATTTGTCATCAGTTCCACACTGAATCTTTTCCTATAGCCATCAACAGATATTATGGCCCAAGAGACAATCTGGATTTTTTGTAGCACTCTTTTTCACTCTGGACCTCACTCAGTGCTGGCAGACTTCCACGTCACACAGTATGTAGGCTGGAACAGTGTTCCTAGGATTGAAATGTGTTGACTTTAGATCCTGAAGAGTTCTATTAGGTGCTATGCATTCTTTTTTATAACAGAGAAATAATATAGCAATTTGCCTTTTAACTTGGAAGAAATAACCTACCATGCCCTTGATCATAGAGCCCCTAACATTTTTAGTGAAATGGTAGGTCTCTGAGCCTCTCATTTACTTAGGGCTTAATGCCCACTCTTTTAGTGCATGTGTTTTACTAATCCCTCCAGTGTATTAACCCCATCATGCTCATTCTACCTGATCACTATGATGTCATCAAAGAAATGATCACTGTCATGTTCTGCAGAACATCCAGAAGATATAGATCCTTTAAGATTATATTATGAAAAAGAACATAATAGTTCATGTAAAACTGGTGAAAAATTGTAAGTGAATATTTTTTCCCATTCCATGTGAATACCAATTATTTATGATCCTATTTTCTAACAGCAGACTTGACACCTATGAAAGATGGAGGAAAGAGAAAGGATTGGATACAGAGAGCATCTGACTGAAGTACAATTGAAAATACAGGCTAGGATGACAAGGAATCTTCACAAAAGTTTTCCCTAAAGGAATTCAATGTCAGACACAAATGGCCTTGCTGTAATACTCCCACCATTGTCAGTCATTGCTGGCAGCAGCCTGAAGAAAGCATGGCCCTGTGTGGCTGGAAGTGGGGAACAAAGGTGGTTTGAAAACTCAGTCAACTGTGCTCTCTGCAGCAGATTTTTTCTTGAAGGGGGATCCAAACAGTGCAAATACATGGTTGCCACAAACAGGAAAAAAAAATTGTGTCTGTTATCTCTGCTTTCTCCAGTAAGATCTTGAATTTTTAGTTGGATTCACTTTCACAGCATACTATTGGGTTGTTGAAAAAGTCATGACGTATTTTTTTCGTTGCAAAAATGTGTTATGACTTTTCCAACAAAGCAATGGTAAGACAGGCCCCTCAAATGGAAAACAGACAAACCACTCATAGGTACTCATCCTTATCTCACTAAGTAAATGTTTAACAAACATATAAAGAATATCAATTTAAAGGGATATCAAATTATTATTCTGCCCAGGGTGTTTGCAGCCGAACTATGTATATTTATCTATCGCTCCCTCTTGAGCCTTTCTCTCTCCCCATCTCATCCCTGCTTTTGTGTTTATGTAATCCTAGCTGTTAGAGTAGATGGAATTTTAAGTAATTGCATGCAGAAATTTGATCTTTTTTTAAATTATTAACAAAATTTCCAAATATCAGATATTACTTATGGCTTGTAACTGATTTGCAATGTTTTCTTTTTTTAATCCACTTTTTTCACATGCATCCTGACAAAATAACTATCAAACTGGAGAGGTACCATGCTAAAAAGATTTGTAGATTTGACAGAAATATAAAGGTTTTGTGTTTCAAAGAAAGAAATGTTGCTGACTGACTGAGTGTGCTTTGGCAACTTAATATGTATGTTTCCCACATCAAAAATATGTGTAAGCATGTTCAATCCTATTCTTGGAAGTTTTATTAAAAATATTACCTAGTACAAAGCAAGATTTATTTATTCTGTTAGTTTTTCTATGTGATTGTACTGTATTCAAATGGCCTGTTAGATAAGAATGAAAATCCTTCTTAAATTTGTGGTTGTGTGCCTTGATGGAACAGAGTCTATTTAGTTTTTTTTTTCTTGATTAAGGATTCTTTGTCACTCTATGTATACTTCTCACACCTATTGGCTTTAAACTTATCTCAACACCTGTCTACAGGGCTCTTCACTGTTTACCATTTCCTCCATATACAGTTTCATCTATCTGTGAAAATTCCAGTTTTTCTTTTGCTATCTTTTTCTTTGAGATAAATTTTATCCTTTTTCCATTAGAGTAAAAATAATTAAAATAGATAATTCATTTGAAATACATAGGTATTATAGAGAATCCTAGAGATCCCCCACACAAAAAAACCTGCTAGAACTGATAAACAAATTCAGAAAAGAAGCAGGATAAAAAAATAATTATTCAGATATTTGTTGCATTTAATACAATAATAATGAACTATCAGAAAGAGAAATTAAGAAAACAATTCTATTTACAATTGCATCAAAAAAATATATACTTAAGAATAAATTTAACCAAGGAGGTAAAAGACCTATACTCAGAAAATCATAAGACATTGAACAAGATACAAATAAATGGAAACATATATTGTGCTCATGGATAGGAGGAATTAACATCATTATAATGTCCATACTACCCAAAGCAATCTGTAGATTCAGTGCAATCCCTATCAAAATACGAAGGGCATTTTTCACAGAACTAGAACAAATAATCTTAAAATTTATATGGAACCACTAAAGACCCCCACATAGCCACAATAATCTTAAGAAAGAGGAATAAAGTTGTAGGTATCATCATGCTACCTGATATCAAGCTAAACTATGAGGCTATAGTAATCAAAACAGCATGGCACTGGGATAAAAACAGACACATTGATCAATGGAACAGAATAGAGATCCCAGAAATAAACACACACCTATACAGTCATTTAATCTATGGCAAAGGGGGCAAGAACGAATAATAAGGTAAAGACAGCCCTTTCAATAAATGGTGTTGGGAAAACTAGACAGATACATGCAAAAAAAATGAAATTTGGATCACCTTTTTACAACACACACAAGAATAAACTCAAAATGGATTGAAGACTTAAATATAAGACCCTGAAACCCATAAACCCCCCAGAAGAAAACATAGGCAGTAAACTCTCTGACATAGCTCTTAGTAATATTTTTCTGGGAAACTAAAGAAAAACAAAACAATAAGTGGGACTACATCAAACTAAAAAGTTTTTGCACAGAAGAAGAAACCATCAGCAAAACAAAAAGACAGCCTACTGAATAGGAGAAAATATTTGCCAATGATACATCTGCTAATGGGTTAGTATCCAAAATTTATAAACTTATACAACTCAACACCAAAAGAAAAATCCAATTAAAAAATGAACAGAGGGGCTGGCCAAGTGGCCCGTTGGTTTAAAGCTGGCTTGGGATGCCAGAGGGCCCCGGTTCGGATCCCACATATAAGGGACAGTGACACTGCCCTCTACAGCTAAGATGCTGAACAACAGCTCAACCTGAAACTGGGCTGCGGTGAGTCTCGGGTGATGGTGTAGGCTGCAGCCCCTGCTGCAGTGGGTTGCCATGGGCTACCGTGTATAGTCAGCAGCCAGCGTGAGCGGCCAGCAGCTGCTGTGAGCGGTCGTCCGGAAGCTGGCGCCTGATCTGCCTCACCCAGGAAGAGCGCAATGATGGTGCCAACTTGGGCCAAAGAAGCAATATCCTCCACATCTAGACTGAAGAACAGAAAGGACAGCAACTTGTCTGTTCCCCTTCCCTCATTTCCCCAGCGCTGTTCCCATCCCCTAATCCCCCAATAAAAATCTTTAAAAAAAAATGGACAGAGGATCTTAATATACAATTGTCCAAAGAGGACCTATACATGGCCAATAGACATATGAAAAGATGCTTGATGTCATTAATCATCAGAGAAATACAAATTAAAACTACAATGAGATATCACCTCACACCTGTCAGAATGGCTGTCATCAATAAATCAACAAAAAGCAAGTGTTGGTGAGGATGTGGAGAAAAGGAAAGCCTCATACACTGTTGGTGGGATTGCAAATTGGTGAAGCCACTATGGAAAACAGTTTGGAGCTCCCTCAAAAAATTAAAAATAGAAATACCTTATGACCCAGCAATTCCACTTCTGGGTGTTTATCAAAAGAAATCCAAAACACTAATTTGAAAAGATTTATGCACCCCTACATTCACTGCAGCACTACTTACAATAGCAAAATATGATAGTAACCTAAGAGTCCATCAATAGACGATTGGATAAAGGACATGTGGCACATACATACATCGGGATGTTGCTCAGCCATAAAGAAGACTCTTACCATTTGTGACAACATGAATTGACCTAGAGGGTGAAATAAGTCAGAGAAAGACAAATACCATATGATTTCACTTATATGTGGAATCTAAGGAACAGGATAAATGAACAAACAAATCAGAAATAGATTCATAGATACAGAGAACAACCTGATGGTTGCCAGATGGGAGAGGGTTGAGAGGATGGGTGAGAAAGGCGAAGGGATTAGGAAGTGTAAATTGGTAGTTACAGAATAGTCACAGGGATGTGAAATACAGTGTGAGAGAATGGTCAATAATGTAAAATCTATGTGTGGTGTCACATGTATTAGACTTATTGGGGGGAAAACTTCATAAATTATATAAATCCTAACCACTACAACTGTATATCTGAAACTAGAATGAGAAAATATATTGAAGTTCTAAAGTATGGTGAGATGAGACAAGATGTGTTATAGCGCAAGACCTTCACTTTTCATTGAAGTGGCAGTAAGGTTACCTGCTGAAGAATGCTGCAAATGTTTGGTCCCTCTGCAGTAGTATATCTCACACTATGTCCTGACATAATCTATCTCCTCTAGTCAGTGTCTCCCAGTACAAGCACCTTTCTATTATATCTCCTAGTCTTTCTCATTTATCTGAAGTGCCTTCTTCTCTGAATTTATTAAGGTCACCCCTTCCTACAATCCCAACTTGAGTTACTGTAGCCTTCTCACAGAAGTGCCTTTCCTGTGAATTCCTGTTGCAGCCTGTAACATTATAGGTTTACTATAGCACAGACTCTGGACCCAGTTAACTGGGTTTATATCAACTCTACAACTTAACATGTGATTTGGGGGAAAGTTACTTAAGTTTTCCAAACTTCAGTTTCTTCATTGTAAATTGGAGATGATAATATCTACCTCAATAGGTATACTTGACATATTGTAAGCACCCTTCAAATGTTAGCATTTTGTTTATCACCTACTCCATGCTTGCCCTCAGCATATGCTACCTATATAGTTATTTTCTATATGTTATATCTATATGTATACACACAAATGTATACAGTGACACTTTGGTCAACGTTGCTCAAGCAGTAGTTTCCTGTAATCAGAAGTGTCTGGACGCTGATGGTAACCACTTTGAGCACCTCTTGTAATTGCAGAAGTTGAACATGACTTGTATTCATCTTTCGTTATCAGTATATATTGAGCATTACAATTTTAATACAGTTTTCCTTCCTTAAAATATGTATACTTTTTTGGCACTCTGTGTAGCACATTTTATGCTTTCTGTTTTGAGTCTTCTGCCAGACAATCCCTCTTAATGTATTCTACTCAGCTTCTCAAAAGCTATGCTCTATGATATTGCTTTAATGGATTCATTACTAATCTCACAGGAGAACACAATGCTGTGATAAGAACACTGAGCCTAGAGTTTGAACAATTCTGTTTCAGGGAAGTTCAGCACTGTTGTCGTTTTGAGCTGGATAATTGTTATGGAGGCTGTCCTCCGCGTTGCAGGAAGTTTAGCAGTATCCCTGGCCTCTACATACCAGATGACAGTAGTGTCCCATCCCTGCTGTGAAAATAAAAAATGTCTCCAAACACTACCAAATGGCCCTGGAGGGCAAAATTACCCCTAGTTTAAAACCACTGGTTTACCACTGATCTATAGCTATTTGAACTTTGTCACTTTTTAGCTATATATATGCAGCTTTAGGTAGATCACTCCACTACTTTAGGTCTCATATACCTCATCGGTAAAATGTATATAATAATAGCTACTGTATAGGAGTGTTATGAAGATGAAAAGAGGTGCTGTATTACAGTGCCCCAATCAGACTATCACAATATGGTTTGTTAATCTAAATTTCAAAAGTCTCTATTGTTTATCCAGGCAGGACAAGAGAAAATGCTAAAATGCACCTGAAGGGTGGAATAGAATCATCCCCATTTCTAACTCTCTTACTTCTCTCCCACCTTGGCACCACTTTCCATTCGATTTGACCTGTCTTTGCTGCAGAGCTGAATTGGCATTGTTTTAAGTCAACTTCATGCACCACCTGTCTCTTCTGGCAGCCCAATCTCAAAGAGAAGCAAATAAGAAGTGAAAGGGAAAAACTGTTCTTGATATTTGAAAAATAACATTTCTTAAATAATGTTCCTTATATTAATCATTAGTATAGATAGTAGAATATTAAATATTTCCTTTATAGCTTAGCAGATTAATGAAACCACTCTCCATCTAAACTGTAAATTGTTCGATTCAGCAAACCAATTCTATCTTTTTATGGTTTTGAAACTATAAAAAATACTATAATTACTGAAATAATCACAAATGCCTTAGAATGTAAAACCAAAATTAAAAATATGTCAAAGGATGCAGGTATGGGATCCTTTCCCAAAGGCTGTTATAGCTCTTAGATGTGATAAAAAAAACAAAACAAAAAAAAACTTCATAACCAACAATGTTGTAGCAGAATTCAGCTAATCTGTTTAACATTTTCTTTGCATGGGGTTTTCAAAAAAAATTAAATTGTTGTAAAAATATCTTTGTTCATTTTCCTTTAAGAAGCAAAACAACCTGAGTCTTTCCTTGACAATACATGGTCTTTAAATGCTTCAGTGGTCTTCATGAAGAGTGAGTAATGAAGAGGTAAAAAAAAAACATTGCATTGAAATATAGAAAATTTTTTTTAACATTAAATTCCAGAGACCCACTGGTTTTCTTATATTCATCTCTGTTTGATAAAATGCTTGCACAAAAATATCTTGATAGCTGAGATTTTATTGTAGTACATTGATTTTATCAGAAAGTATAATTAAAGATCACTGGGGTTCTTACTGAGGTCATAAATATCTGAGCTGATATTAAAATATTTGTCAACTTATTACAGTTAGCTTTAAATTCCCAAGGGTTCTTGTTAAAATGTACAATGTACTCTTCCTCCCTCCCGCCCTCCCTCCCTCCTCTTCTTTTTCCCTCCCTCCATTCTACCCTCCCTCCCTCCATCCCATTCTTTCTTCTTTTTTCCTTGTACCTGTTTTTCTTTCTGCCTTCCTTCAATTGTTTCCAGATTCAACAAATATTTATTGATTATGTAAACCTGTTTCAGACAGTAAATTTGATCACTGTTGACAAACAGTGGGTTACCTACAGGCCTGCCAACCTCTAGTAAATAATTTATCTCAACACTAAAAATCGTGTCTTTGACACTAAATGTGTTATGGACACAATGTTGTAGACCCTAAATGTGTATTTTATAGTGACTAGATACCGAACCATTTTTATAATTTACTTTAGATTTAGAACTCAATGATCAACTGCCCCACAATCATGTGAAACTATTTTATTTTGTTCCATTTTTCCCTACAGCTGCCTTTCCTGACTTCAAAAGAAATAAGAGAGTAAGAAAATAAAATCATTATTGCTCATAAATAGTGCTTAAATTTCCACTGTCACACTATCTATCTATATCTATCTATCTATCTATCTATCTATCTATATATACATACATACACACACACACACAGACACATACAAATAAACACATATATTTCCCACATATACTGATTTGTTATATAGGGATTTGTTAACATAGGTTATTGCTCAGATGGAAAGCTTTACTTAGTAGAAAACAAATAGGTTGCTTGTGACTCAAAAGAGTTTTTATCCTGTGATTTAATTAATTATTTGCAACTACTGCTCTCTATGGTTTCAACTATTCATTAATTTATTTAATAGTCAACTTATTTCTCCTCTAATATTGCTCTTGGACTACAATTTTTTTAACTTTTGCATGGGGTACAAAAGATGAAGTATTTTATTTGACTTTCCTGTTTTATCTGTATTTTTCTGAAATTAATAAGAAAACTTTCTCAGAGTATATAGAAGCCTGACAATTACATTCACACACTCATCCTAGAAAAAGTTATACATACCTCATTGCTGGATATCACTATAAATATCACTATGATCACCTTCAAAGTACTCCTCTTGGGAAGCTACGCACCAATGCCAGTGCCTAGTCCACCCTTCAAAGCAATTTTGGAACTCTTTTTCTGGAATGGCCATCAGAACGGTCATTGTATTACCCTTGATGTCCTGAATGTCATCAAAATATCTTCCTTTCAATAGTTCCTTTAACTTTGGGTAAAGGAAGAAGTCACTGGGGGCCAGATCAGGTGAGTAGGGAGGGTGTTCCAATACAGTTATCTGTTTACTGGCTAAAAACTCCCTCACAGACAGTGCCATGTGAGCTGGTGCATTGTCATAATGCAAGAGCATGAATTGTTGGCGAAAAGTTCAGGTAGTTTTCGTCTTAAGTTTTTCAAGCAGCCTTTTCAGCACTTCCAAACAGTAAACTTGGTTAACTATTTGTCCAGTTGGTACAAATTCATAATGAATAATCCCTCTAATATCAAAAAAGGTTAGCAACATCGTTTTGACTCTTGATTTTCACTGACGAAACTTTTTTGGTGGTGTAGATGGGCTGATTTCTATTGTACACTTTGATGTTTTGTTTCAGAGTTGTATTGGTACACCCATGTGTCATCACCAGTGATATCATGACCCAAAACATCATCTTGCCTCTCCAAAGGTCTTGGCAAACTTCAGCTCTCCTTTGCTTTTGTTCGTTGGTGAGCTCCTTCGGGACCATTTTTGCACACACCTTTCTCATGCCAAGATTTTCAGTTAAGATATTCCTAACTGTTTCTCTATTGATGTTTCCTTGGTCTGCTATACGTCTCACAGTCAGCCGATGATTTTGACACACAATTCCACAAATTTTTGCAATGTTTTTGTCAGTTCTACTTGTTACTGACCACCCTGACCTCTCTTCATCAGTGACGTGTCCTCTTCCCTCAGAAAAAAACATATAATGCATTTGTACACTGTCGTTTTCTTCATGTCATTACCCCCATAAACTTGGACTAACATGTCCCTGATTTCACTTCCACTCTTGCCAAGTTTAACAAGAAATTTAATGTTTGTGTTGCTCTAATTCAAGCTCAGACATTCTCGTGACTGCACACAAAACACACAACAATGATAATGAGCGCCACTCAGCAAGACATGGGCACACATCAACCCAAACACAGCTGTGAGACACTGATATACCAAGGTTAGAAAACCTTTCCAAGCTGTTTGTACAGTGCTGCCAATGTAAGTGCATGGTGGCAAGTTAGCAAACTTAATTGTCAGATCTCGTATATTTGCAATTTGTACTTTTTACTACATTTTATATATTTTAAAATATTTTTCACGTTATTTAAATCTCAAAATAGTTTCTCCCTGATTAATAAAGAAGGAATCATAGCACAATTTGATTAAGTACCTTATTTAAGGTCTCATAATCAGGTACTGTTCACTCTGAGACTGGAATCTGAGAGGCTCCTGCTTCCTAGGTTAGCAACCTTTCTCCTATGTGTTTTAGCTGGGTGGGGGTGTTATGTGCATGACTGCAGAGCTCATAAAATTGACTTGTTTGAGCCCAGTTAGGTACACTGTAAATAGTCAATGTGTAATAGTTAGTAGAACCCTAACAAAGAACACCATTAACTTAAATTCCATTTGTGCATACCTTTCCAAGTAACACAGGCAGGCAAATTTCCTTTTATTTATATGAATATTATTTTTGGGTTTTAAATGTTTTGCCTCTCTATTCTCTTTATCTCCCATGCTTACATTCCATCTTCCCACCATTGCTTGCCTCTTTGGGGGCAGTGTTCACAGTTTAGGGTGTGTGAGGCAGGAGGGGAGAGGCATATGTGTCTCTGTGTGCACTAAAGGATGACTTTGTGTATGCACATGTTTCTTCTTGTTTATCATGATGTACTGTATCCCAGATTTTTATTTTTTGAGTAGAGTTCTTTATAAACTGTTGTCCATGTCCTCATTAAAGCTCTTTACAAACAGAATGCAGGCATCCTACCTGCCACAAAAAAGGCAGACCTGGAAGCTTATTATTCATCTTTGCATTTCTAATTTTCCTCAAGGAAAAAAATAAGAGGTGTGAGTTTAGAAAACACAGACAATGTGAATACAAAATGCTCACTATTCTGAGACCAGTGAATTGATTCAATTCAAAAATAGCTAGGAAATATTTAAAAAGCTATTGTGCTGGGACAGCAGAACTTATGTGGTCATGCATAACAACTTTTTAAAAGCTGCGTCTTATACAAATCTGCTGTTGTTCCTTTGTACTAGACGTAAGCTTGGGTAATTTGAAATGGAAACCAGAAACCTTTAAAATGAGAATGGAAAACAAAACAAAACAAAACAAAAAACTAAGATTACAACATTTTTTTTTCCTTTTATTTCACTTGGTGAGATTAAATTATACAATTTTTATAAGTTACTGAACAAACTCTAAACTCAATGGAGAATATCATTTAGCTTCTCTAATTCATGTAACATTCCAAAACAAAGCTGCACCATTTGTATGACTGAGCTCTTGAAGTAATGGTGGTGGCTGTCCCCATTTGGACTTTGGTCATAGGAGACACCCATTGGAATTCAGAGAAGTGTTGCTGGCATCCAATTTTCATTGAGCCATATTATTTCAGAGAAGTGTGTGTTCAATGTGATATTAATGTCCCAGGGGTTTTAGTTTAAACTAGTAATCATATGTAAGATTTAGTTTTAGTAATATGGCTGATATTTTAATAAAAAAATAATGTCCCGTAAAGTGTCTGGAGAGCTTGCTGGCTATATGAGAGAAAATATATTAATTTTTTTTGTTGTTCTTAGTGCCATCAATATTGATGATCTGCTAACTCTTGCCTAATCTCTCAGTAAAACACAAATACACACCCTATGAGCAATGCCATGGGACACCCTCAACTGGGAATATCTGGTATTCATTAAAGGCTTTCCAGAATAGTTTTCCAGCAATTTTTTTTTCTGCTCTTATCTGATTCACTTTGTAATGACTGGAATTCAAGAAGGAAAATGAAAACTGGCCACCAAAGGTGTCACAACTTACTCTCTAGAAATAAAACCAACGTGTCATTCTAGTATCAAGGAATATGAAGTAACGCTTCTATTTCTGAGCCTGAGTACTGCTAAAACTGAAAGCTATGAACAAAGTAATAATCTTTTAGCTGCAGCCCTGGGATGGACAGTATAAAGCAGAATAGAGGAAATTTGTACTATATGGCAATAAAGCAACTCGTTTGTTAGTTTCAAGTTTTTTACTTCCTGTCAGAATAGCTGTAGCACCAAGATTTGTTATAACCATAAGAGTGTAGCCTGTTCCCACAGAGATGTCCCTTGTGAATAGCCTAAACTCTTCTGAGTAAATTCAACAAAAAATTGGGGGACATCTAATTTATGCCAGACTTGTGTGGAAACTCACAGACAAAGCTATTGTTGGATTGATGCCACTGTCACAGGTAAAACCTGAAGCACAGGAAGGAATTGTCATATGTGTAGTACATAGACTTTTGAGTATTGTCATGCCCTCACACAGCCTGTTCTCACAAAAGCCAGTGAGCTATCCACACTTTTCTTTTTTTTTTCTTTTTAACTTCTGGTGTCCTTATCAGTATAATAGACATTTCACCCCTCACAAAATGATAACCCCCATCCCCCAATCCATTGCCCCTCTGACATCATCTGTATCTTAAAATTTCATTGACTCTATTCCCTATGCTATACTCCATATCCCTTGACCATATATACATATATATATATGTATATATATATATATATATATATATAAATATTTAGATAGATAGATAGATAGATATAAACTTAATATACACATATATTAAATTATAGTTGACCAACAATATTAGTCAGCTTTAGCTTCAGGTGTACACTGCAGTGGTCAGACATCCACACTATCCATGAAGTGGTCTCCCTAATAAGACATGTGCCCATGTGACACCCTACAAAATCTTTACAACGTAATTGATTATATTCCCCAAACTGTCTTTCATATCCCCGTGGCAATCTTGTAGTTACCAATTTGTGCTTTCTCATCTCCTCCCCTTCTCCCTCATCCCATCGCCCCTCCATCTAGCAACCTTCAGTTTTTCTTCTGTATTTTTTAATCTATTTCTGATTAGTTCGCTCATTTATCCAGTTCATTGGATTCCACATTTAAGTGAGATCATATGGTGTTTCTCTTTCTCCAATTAACTTATTTCACTTAACATAATGCTATCTAGGTCCATCCATATAATTGCAAATGGTAAGATTTCATTCTACTTTATAGCACAGTAATACTCCATTGTATAAATAGAGTATTTGCTATCCACTTTTGATCGGCCAGGAAATTCATCCTGCATAAGCTATGCTGACCACAAAACTTGGGAAGCATCCTTGTGAGAAACTAGGGACTTCTACTTTCCATTGGGGATGTACATCCGCTTGCCAATTTGCATCTTTATCTTGTATATCATTTGCATTGTTTATTTATAGTCTGCTAGTAAAACAAAGTGGAAGCAACTTACACCAGGTTTGAATCCTCATTTTAACAGAGATTCTGAAAGAAATAGATCTTTATGGTTCACTTTAGCTTACATTTTGTTAGATGTTCCTGAATGTGCAAGAAAATGGATTCTGAATTTGAAAAGTGTAATCATTGAACTTTGATATTCAGTTTAAAACTAAAAATTTTATTTTGGTAAATTAAATGAAAGGATCCATCAAAGAGTTACCCCCCCACCACCCACACACACACACTGAATAAACTGTCTTCAATCGAATATGTAGTTAGTTGCATGTGAATGTTAAATACAGGAGCCCTAAGTATATATAGACTCCTCAGCTTTCCCTTTTAATTCTACAGAATTTCTTCTCTAAGACCGCAGTAGCCTCCAGATACCATGTATAATCATGCTCTTCTGGCTCATGCTTTTTGATATTTCAGATGGTATATTGTTTTTTGATTTTTGTTTTTCTCCTTGTACCAGACAAAATAGACTTTTTTTAAATTTGTATTTTCTTTGCATTTTATTTTATTGACATTCAATTATTGTATGTTGTTTTTAACAAATAGAAACTATCAATCTGGACCGTATTTTTAAAAATATAATTGTTGCATATTTGATCATTACATGTAAATTATTTAATGAAAAAAGAGAGTGAATATACTATATCCATAGCCAGTAAGTGAACTCCACCCACTGGAGAATATATCCCAGCGCCTTTTCTGTTACCTAATCAGGAACAAAAGAGTTAAATTATTTGCCCAAGTTAATAAAAAGCCATCAGCCTCATCTAGATTATAACTTAAAATTCTCACAAAGTATGTTTGTCTATGTATACCCTGTGTTAAGTACTAAGAATATATATTCACCAGCATATTTGAAAAACTTTTGGTTATCCAAAAATTGAAAGCCAAACTTGAAACAACAGGAAATGCCAAATCTGAACCATAATTATGACAAAAGCTAATTATGTCAAGACAAATTATAATTTACTATGTAGTTTCATTAATTAAAATAAATATTTGTTATCTGCTTACACAAGGTACTTCCCATGCATTCAAAGTAGGGAAATAACAAGATTAAATCTATTCTTAGCCACTATATAGATTTACCTACAAAATGTGAAATCCTAAAAAGAAGTTCAGAAATTTAGAAAGTCTAGTTATATTATTTAAATCTTTAAAGCAACATTTACAGTTGACATTATATCAAATTCTGAATGTTCTCTCTTCCAAACTCCCAAAGACCTATAGAGCAATTATTTTATGTAAGCAAACATTTTGTTTGTTAATTGCCTGCCTTTAATTCTTCCAATGCCACTTCTAGCCTATGTAGTATCTTTGTACTCACTTTGGGCAGCTGTTTAGAAAAAGCCTCTCCCTTTTGGCAGATTCACCCCCATGAGCACATTGCTTGGTGAGCTGAGAATTGGCTAAATTTGAGTCCCCATTCACAACTCCCTCCGGTGCCTTTATGTGCAGTCTCCAGTATTCATGATGGTCCTGAGTTCACCCTCTGCTATGTGATCATTATCTACTTTGTCACTTTAAAACATTCTCTCCTTCAGTTTAATAATCTTGTCCTTTCATAAGACGCACGACCTGTTGACCAATGGATTCCTTGCCCTTTAGCTTTAAATCTTTGTAACCAATATTCCAGCTTTCAGCATCCTTGCATTTATCAAGAAAACAACAGCAAAAAGACAAAACTTCCTAAGGGATAGTTTTGCAAAATTGTGGACTTTTAAAGAGAATAAAAAAGATAGAAATCATCAGTGAGACCAAATAGCTGAGACTTTTAATGTTTTAGCTTAAATTCAGTCCCATGAGGGCACCCATGAAATATTTATACTTTAATGTCCCTAAAGTAGTTTAATCTGATCTGCCAAGTCACAGCTACAGCAGAATACTATGTCCTAGGGTCAGGTGATATGCTGAACTCAGCAGGATGGGCCCAGTTTCCATAGCCAAAAATGTATTTCCTACAGGCTTTGATGAAAAGGCTGTAACTAAGCATCTCCCTCAACTCTCAGCCACACAACTCCTTTAGAAATGTTAAAGAATTTCCCATTTAGATCTCTGTATTTGTTATTTCTTAGTTGATAATATGAGTGGAGGAGTCAATATTTGCTACACACGTACATGCACACACACACAAAACAAACAAACAAGTTATTAGCCAATTATCAACAATTTTGAAGGACCTTTTATAATTAAATCTATAAAACTGCTTCAAAATTTAAATGTTATTAATATCTAGTAATGAGAAGAGTTTGCTAAAATGGAGCGATGATGGGGTAAATCAATCTTAATTCATTTATCAGTTACTCAGAATAACACCATGATAAATAATTATCACCTAAACACGACTGGTTGTACTATTTCCTTTCAAGTGATATTTATGACTTATCAGTGTACACAACTTAAAAGCTTACATATGTTTTTCTCATCCATGTAATCTAATCAAAGGTGCAAACCCTGGGTCTAGGCCAGTACAAACTTTTCTCATTATACATTGCAGCCTGCATGGCCCATCTGGAGTTGCTGGTCTGCTTGATGTCACATGACAGGTCCTACCAGTATGGAAGATGAAAGGATGTTCAGGCCACGTGTCTGGGAATGACAGTTCTTTGTGATGAACCACAGAGTCACAGCTTGCTAAATGAGCCTGTGAAAGTGATAAAAGACAAAGTCATCGGTTTATTGCAGAATATGGCCTATCTGCCCATGACAAACCATGCTATCTCTACTCACACATGCTGACATCTCAGAAAGCATTCCGACAAGTGGTAGCTAGAAATAGTCTCTGAAGACAACCCCAAAAGAGAGTAATAGCTTTCTGCTTATCTTTGAACAAAGGAATGGAAAAAACCTGAATGGACAATGTAGTTCTCTTTACCTCACAGATAAAGGCCTTTTACTTAGAATGTTTTTTATAGTGTGCCTATTTCACATAACATAAAAGTCTTGAGCTTTGACATTAAAATGACTATGAGTTCCTTGTTTTAAAAGACATGCCAATTTTGAACTCCCTCCTATTGTCCCATAAGTCCATAGGCCCACTTTACAAGACTGCTTCTGTTTATTCAGGAACAATATATTAACCAAATAATAATAAAAGAACTATAATAAGATATATCACCTAGTCAATGCTTACAGTGCACTAGGCATAGTGCTAATTACACAATAGATATTTCAATGAATCCTTAAAGCTCATATATCACCTAAATACAACAGGGTATACCATTTTCTTTCAAGTAATAGTATCATTATACCCATTTCACAAATGAGGAAACTAAGACCCAGAGAAATTATTTTCCCAGGTCATTCAATGAATGAATCAAAGATTGGAATGTGAGACTCCTGATTTACCATTTCCACTCTACCAGAATAGTAACAAACATAGTGCAAAACATTATAAAAATGGATAGATGAGAAAATGTGAGGTCTGTGGTCTTGTACCCCTATTTTGAGGTCACATCTAAATTCATCAACAATTTATATCATAACTAGGACTTGATAGGAATTTCTTCACAAGATGGCAAAATAGGTCAAAGCCATCCTAGCCTCCCCTCATGACCACATCAAAATTACAGCTAAACTACAGAATAACCTTTTTTTTTTTTTTTTTTTAGCTGAGCCATCCCGCCACCTGTTGGCAGCTCACGGCTGCTCAGCTCGGGCTGACTCGAACCACTGTTGCTCAGAGCTCAAACTCTTGAGCGAGCTCTTAACCAACTGAGCCACTCAGCCGGCCCCAGAATAACCATTATTGAGAATTGTCTAAAATCTATCTGAACAGAAGTATTACAACTAAGGACATACAGAAGAAGCCATCTCGAGACAGGTAGAAGCAGAGGTGTGGAATGGACTTGTTCCATACTCCCATTAGGCAATTAAAAATCAGGAAGGGCATTTCAGCTTTGGAGGTCCCCCTGGAAGAGTGAGGGGTCCCATCCCCACTCTAGGCTCCCCAGCCAGAGTTCCAGTGCTGGGGAGAGACGTCCCTAGAACTTCTGACTGTAAAAACCAGCAGAGATTGTGGTTGAGTGAGACAGAGGTCTGCTGGAGTCCTAGCACCTGATTTTGAAGGGCCCACACATGGGCCTACTTGCTAACAGGCTCACTTGCTCTGAGCACCAGCGTTGGGGCAGCAGCTCCAAAGGTGCCGGAGACATATGGGGAAGAAGTGAGTTGTCTGGCTGCAGGGTGAGGGCTAGAAGGAGAGGTATCTCTCAGACAGAAGAGCGGCAGAATCCATTATTTCTTCGTTGAGCCCTCCCCACTCCAGGCATTCAGATGCAGGCAGCCACCATGTCTGATTCTCCATCAACATAGCTAACAATGTTTTCCCTGCCCTTGTTATTCCCTAAGACCTCACCTCATCCAAATTACTGACCCACCCAAGCCTCTTCCAGTGCGTATTCCATACAAACAACCTGTTTTGGATCATGCTGTGAATTTTCCTAAAATCTCTCAAAGTTCACAAATAAGCAGCATCTGGCTTTGGTGGATCCAGTACATTTAGCTAAGCAGCCCCAAGTGCATCACCACTGGCAGTCAGTCTTGACCTCCCCAGGCACCTCCAAGGCCAGGGTGGGTGGCTGCCATCTGTGAATTGCTTTGTGGCTCATGTCAGGTGGCCTTGTGCAGGGCACAGGCTGTGGCTAAACTTGACCTGCATCTGGGCCCCACCCAGGAGACCCTGGGGTCAGCATACCCTGGTGGCCATCTTCAGATCCATTTGGAGCACCAGCCAGCTGTCTCTGTGGATGACACTCCCAAAGGCTTGATTGGGCATGCACCATAGCTCTATAAAGTGACTCCTGCTCCATACGGACAGCCCCTGCACAGTAGCTCCTACACTATAGTCACAGCCAGTCCTCACAACAAATCAACCCGAGGGTCAATTGCTCCCATTGACATGCAAACATCAATGAAGGCTCAACCATAATAACCCACACAAGGAGCACACCTGGAGCACCTAGCTCAGGTGACCAGGAAGGCTGCACCACTGGGCCCCACAGGGCACCTACTACATAAGTCCACTCTACTAAGATCATGAGGTACAGCAGCCCTACCTAATACATAGAAACAAACACAAGGAGGCAGCCAAAATGGGGAGACAAAGAAACATGTCCCAAATGAAAGAATGGGACAAAGCTCCAGAAAAAGAATTAGACAAAAATATAGTCAAGCTATGTACCAGATGCAGAGTTCAAAACACTAGTTATAAGGATACTCAATGATCTCAGAAAGAAGTTCATCAAAGAGATAGGAAACATAAAAATAGAGATAGAAAACATCAAAAAGAACCAGTCAGAGAAAGAAGAATATAATAACCAAAATGAAGAATACATTAGAGGGAATCAATAGTAGATTTAATAAAGCAGAGGATCAAATCAGCAATTTAGAAGCTAAGGTAGCAGAAAAATACCCAATCAGAACAGGAAAAAGAAAAAAGAATCCAAAAAAAATAAAGATAGATTAAGGGACCTCTGAGACAACATTAAGTGTACCAATAATCACATCATAAGGGTACCAGAAGGAAAAGAGAGTAAGGAATTGAAAACCTATTTAAAGAAATAATGACAGAAAACTTCCCTAACTTGGCAAAGGAAATAAAAATAAAAACCCAGGTATCACAGAGAGTCTCAAACAAGATGAACCCAAAGAGGCCCACACCAAGACACATCATAATTAAAATGCCAGTTTATAGATATAGAGAGAATCTTATAAGCAGCAAGAGAATATCAGTTATCTACAAGGGAGCTTCCATAAGACTTTCAGCTAATATCTTGACAGAAACTTTGCAGGCCAGAGACGGGATTGACACAAAATATTGAAAGTGATGAAAAGCAAAGAACTACAACCAAGATTACTCTACCCATCAAAGCTATCATTTGGAACTGAAGGACAGATAATTTCCCAGACAATAAAAGCTAAAGTAGTTCATCAACACCAAACCAGTATTACAAGAAATGTTAGAGGAACTTTTTTAAGAAGAGGAAAATAAAAATATATATAAATATGTGGCAATAGCTACATATCTAACAACAATTACTTTAAATGTAAATGAATTAAATGTCCCAATCAAAAGATAGTGTGGCTGAATGAATAAGAAACAAAACCCTTACGTATGCTGCCTACAAAAGATTCAATTCAGATCGAAAGACACACATAGACTGAAAGGGATGGAAAAATATATTTCATGAAAATGGAAATAAAAAAATTAAAAAATGGGGTGGCAATATTTATACAAGACAAAGGCTATACCAAGATACAAAGAAGAACCCAGTAATCCCACTTCTGAGTATTTATCCAAAGAAATCCAAAACCCATCCATAAGTTCAATGCAGCATTATTTATAATAGCCAAGATATGGAGGCAACCTGGGTGTCCATCAATAGATGAATGGATAAAGAAGAGGTGGTACATATATACAATGGGATATTACTCAGCCATAAAAAAGAGTAAAATCTTACCATCTGTAACAACATGGATGGACCTAGAGGGTATTGTCTTGAGTGAAATAAGTCAGACAGAGAAACACAAATGGCATATCATTTCACTTACATGTGAAATCTAAAGAACAAAACAAACAAACAAAATAGAAACAAACTCATAGATACAGAGAACATTTTGATGGTTGCCACCTGGGATGGGTGTTAATGGGGTAGATGGAAAGGGAAAGGATTCAAGAAGTCAAATTGGTATTATTAGTTACACAGTAGTCATGGGGATGTAGGGTGTAACATAAGGAATATAGTCAATAATATTGTAATAACTGTGTATGGTGTCAGATGGGTACTAGATTTATAGGGGTGATCATTTTGTGAGCTATGTAAATGTCTAGTCACTATGTTGTACACCTGGAGCTTATATAATATTGTCTGTCAACTATAATTGAAACTTTTTAAAAATTATTTTTTAAAGAAGACTGGAAGTTGAAATTGTTATGTCCAATTACCTCAGTATATCAGAGAATGGTATTCTCCCAGGTGTTTTGCAGATTTGTGGTTATTCACAAAAACTGAACAGTTTTTAAATCACATTTTACATTTAACTACCCCTTTCCTTTGCTTTTTTTCCTTCTAATTTTCCTCCTTGCTTTCTAACCATCTTACTCTCCATGACCCCATTCATTTTCATCTGATTCACTTATACCTTAGACTTGGTGCCTTTGAACTTTGGTCCCATCTCTTCTTCCTCAGCCATTTTACACACACACACACACACACACACACACATGCATATTTGGTGTTATATTCTATTTAATCTTATAATGTTTTCACATAGTTTCATAATTGTTTTACCTATGTGAAGTTTGTCTCTCTACTCTTTCCAACAAATTTATTGAGAATGTAAATGGCCCAAACACTTCTCTTGTATTTATGTCAGACTTTGCAGAGTCATGAACAACTAGAAAACACCCAGTGAATAGTTATTCAATTGAAGTGCTTTTCTTAGTGGTTTCAAAGACTAAAGAGGATACTGAACCTTTAATGTTAAGGAAAAATAATATCTGACAGGTCCAATTTCTGAGTTTAAAGAAAGGATGGGAAGGATGGTGTAACAACTGGAGGGCATGTGAATTTCAGCTCTAGTTATTTAAAATTTACAGGGCCAGGCACCAAGGAGATCATCACAGATACTGTGCTATATATAATCAAGATGTAAGGGGATTAAGGTATTCTCTTCCTCCAACAGGCAAATTTATAAGGCGATTATAAACAAAATAAAGTTCAAATACAATAATAGAAGAGATGCCATGATAGTACAGAAGATTAATTGCACAATGATGAGTTGTTCAGAGAATAATAGCTCAAAGTGTCTCAAAGAGGTACAGATCCCTTCAATGTGAAGGGAAATCTAAAGGAGAACAGCATTGTTAGGGGGTACAAGTGAAAGACAACATTCCACAGGAGAAGCATTCTGCTGTCAAATGCTGAGAGGCAGGATCTTAAGGCAGTTTTATTAAATAATTTATTTGATAAGAGTGGATTTGGGGCAACAATAGATAGGTTTAGGTACTTGAATACATACTGAATAGTCGGCTTTATTTTATAAACAGTGGGGACTTATTAAAGGTTTTTACAGAAGGGAGTTATTTATGATCAAAATAGTGTTAGAGATTTAACTTGATAATTCATACAGAGTGAATTGGAGAGAAGATAAATTGGAGTGCTGAAGATCAGTTGGGAAATTATCACAGTAGAGCAGATAAAGGCAATAAGGGTCTGAATTTGGATCATGGCAGTGAAATAAAAAAAGAATTTCTGGTTCAGGAGTTATTCTAAAGAAAGAGCTGAGAAGATGTGGCAACTGCTTCTTGTTCACTTCAGTACTTCTATCATTTAATGGTGATCAGAAGTCTCAAATGAATTGATTTGGTGAAACATTAGTTTTGTTGAAATGTGTGACAATTTACCACTTAAAAGATCATGTAAGTCAAACCTGAGAAGCTTTCTTATTTGGATATAATTATTCAAACATCATTTGGAAACAGCATTTCACTTATATGCTGCCTACCAAAATTTAGCCAGTCACTTCAATTAGACCTTTCCATCTATGGAATTTATCCAAGTCAACAATGTTCCTTGGCCTCTGATGTCCTTTTCAAATCATATTTAATAGGGCGAGAACCCTCTGTCCGTACTGAAGATATAAAATAACATTAAATCCTAAAGCAATGTGGGTTTATTATCATTTAAAAGGATTTTGAAAACACAGAGGTTATGAATTTGACCATGTAAAAGCTCCTTTTAGCTTGTTGGTGTTTTGGGTGATGGTGTACAGAGAGGTCAGCTGTGTAAGTGGCAAAGCAATTACAACAACAATAAAAATTTTAAAAAAAACTTTGAAAGTAGTTAAAACATAAAAATTGAAAAAAAAACTATTTCACATCTGGATTTTTCAAATAATTGAATGTTTTCCAAATAAATTCTGTTTATAGGTAATAGGTGATAATCAAAACTTTTATTACCTACAATGCATGAACTTTGGAAAAGTCTATCCCCTAAATCTCTCCTGAAGATCTATTGTTACATGATGTAGGCAGAGTATTTATTTTTGTTCTTTTTGCTCTGCATTCTTTGAAAAGCCCCAGGTACACAAATACACTTAACTTTCTTATTTGTCAGCTATATGCCCTATAATTTATTCTGTATTGAACATTCTAGACTTATACAGGCATCTCCAGCACATCCTGAGATGGTAATACTTCACAGGATTATGACATCTTACATTTGGAAAAGACTTTTGAATTATAAAGCCAACCTCCCACTCAAGACAGAAATACCATCTCTTACAAGGATATCCCTGACAGAAATTATCACCCAGACTGTTTGAATGTTTTACAAGTATTCCACTCTATAGCTTCTACTACAAAAAAAGTCTTCTTCTATATACTAATCCAAGGCATTTTTAAAATTATTGAAAAAGTGAAGCCAAATTCTAACTTTGTAGTAGCAGAAACCTATTAGCTGTATCACCATTACTTGCTTTTTCATATTTGACCTCATTTCACCATCTTTGCCCACAATGGTATAAGAGATTATAAAACCTAAGTTATTAGATACTTTTGAAGCAAAAACATTTCTAAAGAGAAAAGTCTTGGCACTCTATTTAGGTCAATCTCATCTGTGGGAGGAAATCCAATTAATAGGGCATGACTTGTTCTCTGTGAATCAATGATGCCTTCTAGTCATCACCACTCTATTTTCAAAGTGCTTACGAGTGATCTATTTAATAATTTATTTTTGAATTCTTCCAGAGTTTAATATCCAATTCATCAGAATATATATTCATGATATAATTTGTTGATTCATTCAATTTGACAAATATTCATTAAGCAACTACTTTATACCAGGTACTGCTCTATGTTCTAGTAATGCGATTGTAAATGTATTCTCTACATTTTAAGAGCTTATAAGCTAATGATGAAAATAGAAAAGAAAATAGAAAGTTTAAACAATACTGTTATAAGGAATAAAAAAGAGGAAATAAAAGGACCTTTGACAGCATATTGGAGGGACATTTATTAAGGTTAAGTAAGTTTTTACAGAGATGTTTAGATCTTAGCTGAGACATAATCAATAAGCAGACGTTAAGTAAAAACAAGGATAATCGATGTTAATGACTCAGCATGTTTTTATGTTCCAATGCTAGATTTTCACTTCAGTGAAGGCCACAGTATGTAGAGAACAGAATATTGGGCTAAGCTGGGGAAAAGGCAGTACTGAGGCTGTAGCCAAAAATGAGACAATAGAGGTCAGTGCCCAGAGAAGCCCTAACATTCAAGGAACATGTTATATATAATAATAATAATTATTATAGTGTGTGTGTGTGTTAAAGAGATACTGAGATGTAGCAGGAGAAAGGAAAACCAGGAGAATCAGGTGGCACGAATGCCAGCAGAAGACGATTTTTCATTTTTCAAGCAAGAATCAATTATGCCAGGTATAGTGTAAGAAATCAAGCAAGATAAACCTGGGAAGTGTTTATTGGATCTAGCAACAAATAGGTTCCTTGTAATTCTGATGTGAACACTATAAATGGAGTTAGATATGCAAAATCCAAATTGTTATGGATTCAGGAGAGACTTCAAGGGGAAAAATGTGAATATTAAGTACAGAGAACACTGTGGGCTGCTTCACTGTGAATAAGGATGAAGATAACACAGTAGCTAGGAAACAACTCCAGGAAGAATTTCTTGTTAACAAAGGAGATATTAGACTTGGAAAATATTTAAATCTAGAGTAGGTACTAAAAAATGGAAAAAATAATTTATAAGCCTGAAGAGTCCAGAGAGAATAAGATCAAGAGAACTTGCAAGGTCACTGTGGAGAATATCATCATAAACAAGAGAAGAGACACCACTTTTATTTTGAAAGGAAAAAGTGATAAAAAGATGAATGTATATACAGAAAAGTCCATAAGTTTGATCATAGCTGTAGGAAATTTGGAAAATGCTTATCTTGTGTTTGCTACTTTCTCTATAAGACCAATAGCTTAGGAGACAGGTGTTTAAATAAAAAGTTTAAAAGAGTGTAGAAGGTCTTGCAATGAAGAAGAGTGGAGGTTGGAATGGCTTGCTTTTCCAATTCATTGGAAATCTTGAGAAATATCAAAGTACTAAGAAATAATAAATTTATTGTCTAGTTGGATTGAAGTAATGATAACCATAAAGTTATAATTTATACAGTTTTGTGAAATTTATCCATCAGTATCATCAGATAGATTATAAACAGGGAAACACACACACACACACACACACACACACACACACACACACACACACACACACTAGATGAAAACATCCAAGAAACATTAGCTGAAGTGAAATGAGGGTGAGGGTTATTGGAGTTAAGATCAAAACACTAAGAGCCTAAGCAATTGAGTGAGTTGTCTTTGTGGAGGCTCGTATCTCCCAGGATGATGGAAAGATTAGAGTGGAAAAGAAGACAACCCGGGGTTAAATTCTCCAATGAATGAGGAATATATATATATATATATATATATATATATATATATATATATATATATATATATATGGTAGGGCTGTGTATGACAGCAATGAGGAGTGCTGGAGGCTGAAATGCTTGATGTTATTTACCCCCAAAGAGCAATTGTTACAAAGAATAGAGAAATAGTCCTTGTGATGGTAAAAATCATGGCAGGAGCAGCCATTGAGATGTGTGAATGTAGGAAGAAGAGCAGCCTCCTACTGAGGGATCTGCAGAGAGGCAGAGGTGGGAGCTTACATTTTATCCTATTTCAAAAATTACAAGTTGCACCTCCAGTCTGTGGTTCCTCTGTGACTAAGCAAAGGCAAATGATAAAGAATTTGCATTGGCGGATTGGAGGACGGGGGTTGTCACTTGGAGGGGTAAAAAGTATAACTACTGCATTGTGTTCTACACCTGAAACTAATTAAAATAAAATAAAATTAAATTAAAATAAAATAAAAAGAATTTGCAAAGTCACTGAGGTGTCAGGATCCACATAGGTGTGGTTGCTAACCCATTCTAAGGCCTGCTTAGCTGCCACTAGCAGATTTTGTTCCATCCAAGACTAATGAATGTTCCTATTCACATAAAGGACAAGTCAGGCTATAAAAGTATGACACTCACTGAGAAATTATTGTTTCTCACTGCTGGTTCCAATATAGCAGCACACTCCCTGCCCAATCACCAAGAGTCTGTCAAGCCTCTTAAAAATAACAACCACTTTCCATGACTGAGTGTTTACTATGTGCAGCCACTTGATATGTCTTCATCAACCCTATGAGGTAGGCAGTATTCTTACTAAAATGTTATTAATACAATGGAAGTAAGCAAATTGGCCAAGTTCACAGAGTTGACTGGCTCTAAATCTTGTGCCTGTCTGTGACCATGAAACAATTTCCTTTAAATCTGATCTCCCTCTTTCCTACCTGCTAAAC
The DNA here is from genome assembly GCF_001890085.2 of Hipposideros armiger. NCBI lineage: Eukaryota > Metazoa > Chordata > Mammalia > Chiroptera > Hipposideridae > Hipposideros > Hipposideros armiger. Next base: position 128,688 of record NW_017732662.1, read on the forward strand.
TTGTCCACGTCTCTACATGTGGCTTTTGGTTTTCATCATTTCTTTTTTCTGCCCTAGTTGTAATATTAGTGGAGTTATCTGGACCTTGCTGTCAGTCACTGTATTAGTACTAAATGTCATAATACAGAGCAAAAATATAAGATCATTTCGCTGCTCTCCAAGAAAACTAGAAACCTAGCAGAGGGCCAACTATTTCTTCTCAAAGTCTCTCTGATCTAGAATTTTATAAGAAGGTAACTGGACTTTAAAAAAAAAAAAGATGGAATGGTAAAATGAGTCAATTGCCATTTAACTGTCTTTAAAACCCTGAAATTCCATGATTCTGTAACCTGAATTTAGGGCAAATACAATCTTGTTCTCCAAGCTGCTCCTGACATTTGTAAACTTATTGAATTCAAAATATCCTGTTATATACTGAGAATAAAGTGTCTTGGGTATATGGTGCCAGAGAACCTACAACCATTTGAAGGCGACTGATTGTTTTGCAAGCCTGCAGAGCTTGATAGAGCTGCAAATTACTGCAGATGGAGTGTATAACGTTTCTTTGGGCATGAAGTAAACATTTTCACCCATAGGGAAAAAAATTGCTACACCTTAAAGTGACAACTTTAGCTATTTACTTCTTCCTTTCATCTATTTATAAGTATTTGTAAATGATTGCTATTGGCAAAGAAGTTGGGAGGGTACAAAAAAGAATCTCACAAGAATGCAACTATGAACATTTTTTTCCCCATAAGGAAGACTAGATAAGAATGTGAATAATTATGATTTGTGAAAAATATAAAGGCCTTAGGAATCTCAGCATAAATTTAGCTACAATGCTCAATGCTGACTATGGGAATATAATTATTATTCTCAATTTTTCATATACTGATGGATACAAGACTGCAGCAATTCTGAGTGATAGGCTGGTTGGGAAGAGTGAGAAGGAGAATAGAAGAATGTGTATCAGGATGGCTGGGAGTGGGAGGCATGTACAATTACTTTAAAAAGTTCCAAGGGATTAGGATATAGGACCCGCTCAGACAGGCACAAATGAGTATCTTTTGAGGATTTCTGGTCTAAATTTAAAAAGGCTACCTCTAGATAGTTCTTTGTTTACAGTTTGGGGAAGAGCATCTGGTGGCTGAGAGGTTATTGTTGGGTTTAGTAGCTTAAAATGATTTAGAGTTTACTGATTATTATTTCTTTAGTGAGTCCCCAAACTCAAACAAAAATTATATTTACTTTCTAAAAATTTAATGATCATTTTAATAACAAAATAATTTGTTCCAATTTTTTATTGATAAGATGGTTTTAAAATACATATTGGATTCTGGGTAGAATACGAAAAGTGACTTGAATCCAGGTTAAAAATGCACAATGACTGCATATAAATATAAACTAAAGAGAAGGTTAAGAACAAAAATCTAGGGTGCATATTTTGAATGTGATGGATAAAGAATAAGAACTTTATTAGCTCCGAGGTGCTAATCGCCATGGATTTCATAATAGAAATGTTTATCTACCATGTGTAAGACCTTAGTATAGCCAGACTTATTAGTGTACTTTAACCAAAGTGAAGAATAGGATGCTGATGAAATGCTCGACTTGAGTTAGGGGAAAGATATCTAATGCAGATAGTGATGTAGCAGAAGCTGGAGGAGGAGGAGGTAGGAAAGAGATTTAGCCTTGGACCTCCAACTAGCATTTATTTACCAAAGGTTTCTCTGTTCTGGAAGGATGTTTATCAGTCCTTGATAGTCATATTGCACACACAAGGATGTAGAATCAAATGGTCAAGAATTTCGGTACTTGCTGTGATTGCATGTAAGAGTAAAGAAAATGTCAAGAGATTCTCAGTGTATATCCACGTGAACATGACAAGACAAAGGAAATGTACAATTTCCAATACAATTATCAACTAACAAATATTTTCCTGCCTCCCCATGGACTCTTGCATCCTGTTTTTCTTTCTTCTGCTCTATTGCATTCTTTGAGCTTTTCCTTAGTCCAATACTGTCAGTCATATCAGATGTACAAAATCCATTTAGTTTATGCTATATAGTTTATGATAGAAGACAAGGACAAAAGAAAAATTGGGTCCATAAAAATACATACATATGTAAAAGAAAATAATATGACAAGAATAAAACTCAGATGATGAATTATAAAGTGAAAAAATATCAGTACTTAGAAACTTTAATGAAACATATCCCATTTACAACAGCAGTAATAATATAATTTATCAAGAAAGAAACATGAATGCTATAGATTTACATTAAAATAAAACAAATAAATAAAACAAATTTTATTATGTGACATAAAATAAAACTTGAATACATGAAGTTTATTGAATAAATATTAGATTAGAATTTTCAAAATTGTAAATATGTCAATACCTTCAAACATTGATCTGTAATTATTGAATCCCAATCGAAATATTAGTTGTGATATTTTTTAATGTTCTTTTTCTCAAAATTTTCTTGGATATTCTTATTTGCACTTTATAGTAAGTGATTGTTAGAGTTATTTCATCAATTACTAAGCAAATGACCAATTTACTTGATAGAAAAATGGTGTAAAGGGCATAAATGTAGAATGTAAAGAAAAAGAAAATAATTAAAATGGCCAATGAATATTTGTAAGATAAATATGGAATGCCTGTAATGTAAAATGTAAAGAAAAATATATAATACCATTTTCCTCTTCAGAATGATATTGTAAAACATTGCAATACTCTCTGTGTTAGTGAAAACATGAGGAAATGGGTGTCTTTAATGCAGTGATCCTCCCTTTTCCCCTGTGCACCAGCAATTCGACTTTCAGGAACTTATCTGAAAGAAATAATTAAATTAAAAAAAAGATATATTTATGGACATATTTTTTGGAGTATGATACTTTACAGAGAATAGGTCATCAATCAACGTTTTTATTGTTTGGTGTGTTTCAGAGCAAGTTATATAACTTCCAAAGTCTCTATCGCCTCATCCTTGAAATGGGAAGGAAATGCCTATCACTCAAGGTTGTTGTGAGGACAACTGTGACGATGTATGTAAAGCACAGAGCTTATTCTGCACATGGGAAGTAGTGACTGAAAGGGTGGTTATAAGGAAAAGATATGTAAGTACATATTCTACTTATTCAAATATGAAGATTAAACAGTCCTCTGTGTGTGTGTGTGTGTGTGTGTGTGTGTGAGTGTGTGTGTGTGTGTGTATGTCTATGGACTGTTTCAATGAATAGAGTTTTATTTTATTTCCTATATAGTTTTTAAAATTGCACATTTTTAACTTTTTTCTACATAAATAAGACTACTGGAAAAGTAGTTGTGTTTCAGCATTTTTTTGCTGAGTAGTTGAAAACGTCTTAATAAATGATAGTCTGGGGAGAAGGAAAATTCTTAAATATTCAATTTTCCCTGTTTCCATCCCAACCTCTCTCTCCCTCTCTCTCTCTCTCTCTCTCTCTCTCTCTCTCTCNACACACACACACACACACACACACACACACACACACCCCACACACACAGTTTTGAGGTACCCGGTAACATTTAGTCTTATGCTCCACAATTTAATGATTTAATATTTACTATTTCATCAGCTTCCTCCAAATTGTCAAATGTACCCTCACAGTTACATTCATGCTTGACACACTGAATGCATGCACTGTCACTGCTTTGGAGTAAAAAATATGGACTATGACTTCACACTTACTGCTTCAAGGACAGGTGTGTTGTTGGCTCTTCTGTTCCATTTCTCTGTGTTCTTGGCAGAGCTGTTTACCTTTTATAGCAGCCTGGGACTGTTGGGTTGTTTACTCATAAACCTCATTTTAGCCTTACAAACTATACTGATACCAAAGTCACACACAGCAGTGACACAGGTTAATTACACCATTCTCAAGAGTGTCAGAACAGAGGGTAATGTGGGAGGAATTCTACTTGAAGGAGGACTCTATTTAAACTCCTAAAAACAGCCCAAAGTAGCTTGCATACTCCTATTATCAGTACCCTCAGCAGGTATTAACATCCTTATAAACTCCAGTCTTTTAACATCTTTCTCCAGCTTGGTTTATTTGAACCTAGAAATGACGCCATCCAGGTGCATGCACTATATCTACATTTGCTTAAAATGCAAAATTTATGCATAATCTCTTGAGACAAATAGAAAAAAAAAGTGATTTTGAGTTGACACAAAATGTTTTCAAATTTCTTACTAACCAACTTAGACTATTTCTTAGATTTAAAATTTCTAAAGCTGGACCTTCAGGCTACCTTATCTTGGATGAATAAGTTCTTTCTGATTATTCTAGTCTTTTTCAGACTGAAATTTAAGCAGTATGCTCCTCTATTTCCAATGTGAAGATGGAATTTTTGGGGTTTTGGTTCTCTTAGCTAGAAAGTCAGGCATAGTGGCCAGGCGTTCTTGCCCTGATGTTTTTCCCCAGGCTACAATGAATACCCTCTTGACTATTAGAACTCCAAAATAAAAGATTAATGATCTGAGAAATTAAACAGGACAGGGTTGGTGAGGAAAAATCACAACAGGATATGCCAGAATAGTACATTTTTGTAACCCTTGTGTCATGTGGCATAGTGAGAAAGAAAAATCATTTTGCATTTTAATGTAACTTCTGAAGAGAGTAGTACATGCTGTCCCAGCATTAAGTACCAGAATAAGAAGTCTCTTGAATGGTCCCTGGGAGAGCAAATGTCTCAATTAGAAAGATAAAATAAAACATCAGAATGCCATTTTTTTAAAGCATTTCAGGTTTGGAAAATGAGCTGTCATATTTTATTATGAGATGCTTCTCACTGTAATTCTGAGGTCTGTTCACTCGGTATAGCTTGATGAGTGAAACAGAATGCCACTGTGAAAAAGGGCTATAGCCAAGCTGGAACCCTCTGGGGTCTAAACTGCGGCCATATAACAATGGAATAATAAGGAGCAACTTGTTTATAGTATAAACATCCACATTTAAGAATGGAGGTAGACTGTTCCCTGAATTGCAATGGATGTGATTCTACCCTAAAGATAATCATAATCTGGAATGATCACTCCTCCTTTCCCAAGTTGTTTATATAGGCATTTGAAATATCTTGTATACATTAGGGGCAACACATGTATCTTTGTAATTATTAAAGTGAAACTTTATGTTTTGAATTGAGAGAGGAAGACCAAGAAATGTGATAGGTAGCAGAGAATGACTGGATGAGATAAGAAATGTTTTACTATTATAGTTTGTTCCCACAGTGAATAATTCACAGATGATTGTATTTTTAAATTACTCAAATGAACAATAAAATTTGTTCTTTATACTAGTATTACTAATATTATTATATCAGCTCTAGATATGGTAGCTATTGTGAGATCAATTTGTCTAGTCTCCTAATATGTCATTTGAGAAAACTGAATAAAATAATTTGCACAATCATATACCCAGAATCAGACCAGGAAAGGAATCCATAGATATTCTTCTACTAAAATTATTTCATTTAGTGGTCAAGAAGCTAAATCAGGACTTAAGGACTTAAGTGAAATTTTATTAAAAGTAAAAATACACACACACACACACACACACACACACACACACACACACACACACACACACCACCACCACCACCACCACCACCACCACACATGGCAAAATAATGATCCCCTAAATATCTCCACATCCCAATCAATGGACCTTGAAACCTGTGACTATATTACCTTACATGGCAAAAGGATTTTGCAGATGTAATTAAGGTTAAGGACCTTGAAATGGAGAGATCATCACGAATTATACAAGTGCATGCAGTTAATCATATGACTCCTTAAATGTAGGGAATGTTTCCTGGTTATAGTCAGTTAGAAAGAAATGTAATGACACAAAAAGGGTCAGAGAATTGCTTACTCTGAAGATGGAGGGAGGAAGTCATGAGCCAAAGAAAATGGGCAGCCTCTAGAAGCTGGAAAGGCAAGAAATTCCCCTAGAGTCTCCAGAAAAAAGTACAGCCTATTGAAACCTTGATTTTATTTTATTTTTTTTAATTTGTCTGAGAAAGTCTTTATATCTCCTTTGCTTTTGAAAGATAATTCTGCATACTACAGAATCAGTGTTTTTCTCTCTCAATTATTTATTTTTTATTAAGTTTATTGGGGTGACATTGGTTAATAAAATTATATAGGTTTCAAGTGTGCAATTCTATAATACATCATGTATATATTGCATTGTGTGTTCATCACCCAGAGTCAAAATGTCTTCTGTCACCATGTGTTTGACTCCCTTGACCCGCTTATACTTGTCCGCCTTTCCCCCTTACCCTCTGGTAACCACTAAACTGTTATCTATGTCTATGAGCTTTTGCTTGTTTGTTTGTTGCTTTCAGTTTTATATCCCACATATGAGTGCAATCATATGGCACTTGGCTTTTTCTGTCTGACTTATTTCACTTAGCATGATAACTTGAGATCATGTGAAAACTTGATTTTAGCTCAATGAGACTCAAAGTTCCGAACTACAAAATTGCAAGATGGTAAATTTGTGTTGTTTGAAGCCATTAAGTTTTTAGTAATTTGTTACATTAGCAATAGATAACTAATACTATAGATATATAAAATTTTCATGATGTATAATATAGATAGATGATAGATAGATGATAGATAGATAGATGATAGATAGATGATAGATAGATAGATATAGGTAGACAGATAGAAAAAAGTACACAAATTGTAAGTATCCTGGTCAATGATTTATCACAAAACATGTGTAACCACCAACCAGATCAAGAAACAAGATACCCCAAATACTATAGAAACCCCCTTTATGCTGCATTCCAGTCACTATCCTGTTACCCAAGGTAACCACAATTCTAACTTCTGACAGCATAGATTTAATATGTTTGTTTTTGAACTTAAAATGTATGGAATCATATACATGTATTATTTTTGTATGTATCTTATTTTAATTGACATTACATTTCTTAGATTCATAAATATTGTGCTTATATATGCAGTTTTTTAATTCTCATTGCTTCATATAATTTTGTTATATAAATAAACTACAATTTATTTTTCCCTTCAACTTTTGGACATTTTGATAATTTTCAGTTTGAGACTATTAGAAATAGTACTACCTTAAGCATTCTTGTGCATGTCTTTAGTGAACATATATCCATATTTATGCTATGCTTATATCTTGAAATGGAATTGCTGAGTCATGGGGTATGTGTACATTCGACATTAAAGTATGCTATCACTTTAATTTACTATACTCCTACCAGCTATGTATGAGAAGTTTCAATGCAGTACATCTCAAACACTTGGTATTTTTAGTCTTTTTAATTTTATCTATTCTTGTGTATGGTGATATTACATTGTGATTTTAATTAATATTTTCTCATTTGGATTGAGTTTACTATTTTTTTAATGAATAAGTGTTGAATTTTACATTACTTTCTGGTTCTACTGAGATGTCCATATGATTTTTTCTTATGTTTTTATTGGTGTAGTGAATAGCACTGATGGATGTTCAAATGTAAAAATACCCTTGATTTGCTGTAATAAAGTTGGCTTAATCATGAAGTATTCCTTTTTTAATACAACTGAGTTTCATTTTCTAGTAGTTTATTTAGGTTATTTGAGCTAGATTGGTGAGAGATATTGGCCAACAAATTAGGTTTCTTTCATTTTCTTTGTAAGTTTTGGTTTCAAGGTTATGCAAGTTCCACATAAAGTAGGAATATCCCCTGTTTATCTATTTTCTGGTAGATTTTGTGTAATATTGGTATTTGGAAGAATTCATAGGTCAATATGTTAGGCCTGGAATTTTTTGTGGGAAGATTTTAAAAATTTGATTAATTTCTTTAAAAGATTTAAGACTATTCAGATTTTAAATTTCTTCTTAATTTGTTTGGCAAGTTGCCTTTTCAGAGAATTTTTCAATTTCATTCAGATTGTCAAATTTATTAGCCAAAGTTTTTCATATTTAATCATTATAGTTTGAATATTTGGATGATTTATACTGATCCCTCCTTTTATATTCCTGATACAGATAACTTCTATTTTCTCTTTTTGTTTTAATCAGTCCTACTTAGGGCTTTTTAATTTTATTAAAAGTTAAATAAAAATAACACTTTGATGATTTTCTCCTTATTATGATTATTTTATATTTCATTAATTTTTAAATCTTATTATTGCTTTCATCTTCTTGAGGATTGATTTGCTATTTTTCTTATAGTTTCTTGAGATGGATTCTTAGTTGATTTTTTAGTATTTCTTCTATTATATGCATTTATGACTCTACATTACACTTTAAGCACTGCTTTAGATCTATCTGGCAAGATTTAAAATGTCATGTCTTCATTATTATTTAGCTCATAACATTTTAAATTTCCATTGTGAGTTCTTTGACATATGGATGACTTGGAATTTCCAAGCATATGGAGATATTATAGTTTTCTTTTTATTATTCAGTTTTAACTAAATTCCACTGCAATGAGAGAATATACTCTAAATGATTTCAGTCCTTTGATATTTTTAAGGACCTTTTTAATGGCTAAACACATGATCAATTTAGCGAATGTTTCTGTGCAGTTCGAAAATGTAAATGATGTGATTGTTGGATTCAGTATTCTATATATGTAAATTTGGTCAAGTTTTATTATTTGTGTTGTTTAGATCTTATATACCTATACTGATTTTTCTATCAGTTATAGAGATAGGTCTGTTAATTATTTCTCTATAATTGTGAAATTATCTGTTGTCTGTTTAGATCTCATATTTCTGCTTTATGTGTACTAAATCTTTGTTATTTGTTGCAATGTATATTTAGGCTTATGATATTTTCCTGGTTGACCTCTTTATGATTTAAAAAGGCTTCTCTATTATTAGTAGTGTTTCTTACCTTAATGCCTACATTCTCTATTAGTATAAATATACCAATGTTCTTTTAGTAGTACTTTTATGATTGATCAATTTCTATCTTATTTTCACCATGTCTATGTGCTTATATTCAAAATGTTTTTGTCTTTTTTTTAGCAGGTTGAAGTTATTCTTTATTTCAATCTAACAAGCATAGTATTTTAATTAAAATATTCAAATCCTTTACCTTTAATATAATTACTGGTATAGTTAAATTTAATTCTATCAGTTTACTATTAGTGTTCCTCTTTTCCATGTCTCCTTTATTCCTTTGTTTCTTCCTTTAAGTTCTCTTTTGGATTGGCACAATATTCTTATAATTCCATTGTCTCTCTCTATTGCCTTGTGAATTATACATTTTTTATTACTCTTTTAGTGCTTACTGATTAAAAATTTATTCTTGACTTATTACCATATAATACAAGTTATTAATAATTTCACTTCCCTATAATGTTAGCATCTTAGAACACTTTACTTTTAAGGGTTTTTTGCATTATTGTTGCAATGCATTTAAGTCTGTATTTCTGTTATAAACTTCATAAGACATTACAATTATTGTTTTATACAATCAATATATAGCTACCCAAATATTTACCATTTCCAGTGATTGTGATTTCTTTATGCATTCCATTTATTTGACTGAAATCATTTCACTTAGGCTTAAGATCTCCTTTTATATGTCTTTTAATGCCTATTGATGATATACTCTTAGTTTTTGTTTGCTGAGAACATCTTTATTTCATGTTCATTTTTGAAGGTTATTTTTACTAAGAACAGAATTATAGATTAACAATCATTTTAACACTTTAAAGATATCAATCAACTCGCTAGTTTCCAATTTCTTTTGTTTCTGATAAGCCATCTATTAGTCTTATTTTTGTTCTTTTTGAAAAGATTGTCTTTTTTATTGGTTGCTACTTGTTGTGGGACTTTCTTCTTGTTTTTGGTGATTAGCAGCTTGATGACAATGCTCACAGTTTTGTTTTTTAAAGTTGCTGTGGTTTGCTGAACTGCTTTTATCTATATGTTGATAGTGTTCATCTGTTGTTGTTGATTTTTAATCTCAGCTAAATTTCTTTAAAAGTATCTCTCTTTTATTCCATTTACATGTATGTTAGACTATATGTTAGAGTCTCTCATGTCTGTTAGGATCTTTATTTGTTGTTACTCTGTGCTTCAGGTTGGATATTTCCTATTGACCTGTCTTTAATTTTGTGCAAAATTATGTGAAATCACCTATTGGTTTCTTAATTTCAAATACTGTGTTTGTATTTCTACAATATTCATCTTATTTTTATAGTATAATGAACTTATCTATGTTACCAATATTTCCACTTTTTTCTCTAATTTTTTTACGACATTAGTCATAGTCATTTTTTAATCATTGACTTCTGATCCCAATATCAGAATCACCTGAACTTTGATTCTATTGTGTGTTTTTCCTATTGGTTATTGATCATATGGTCTTATTTCTCTGTATGCTTAATGCTTTTTTGTATATTTATGAACGCTGTACATAAAAATATATTTATAAAGGTTCTAATTATAGATACATTTTTTTTCACCAAAAATGTCCTAGGAAGTGAAATAGAGGAATAATCACTTTAAGCCAATCAGAAATGGAGCCAGGTGAAAATGGCATTGGATTTTTGTCAAGATTCAATCTATCTCTACTTTGTCTTTATTCCTAAGGTGTGCACACCAAGAGCTTTTAATTAAAGGCTGGAAAGCATTTTTTTTCTCACCTCTAGGAGATAGTTGGAATTTCTGCTCTACTTTTCAGAGATTTGCAGCTTAATCTTGTTCTGTGCAGCTTTCAAATGCCAATTATTTTATGAGGAAATCTGTCTGTGTGTTTGACTGCCAAAACTCTTTCTGTCTCTTAATTTCCCAAAAACTCTCTGCCAGGGGCCAAGCCTGTATTTTCTACCTCTAGCTGTATTCAGAATAAGCAAATATCCCCAGAAAGAAAAGCTAATGGGAGACAGTTAGTGTCATTTCACTGCTCTGTAAAGTGCCTCCAGAAATTGTTTTTATCATTTTTTTCCTCTGGCAGAAAGACATCAGTATTCAGTAAAAAAAAAAAAAAAAAATCAGTATTTTCCAGCCTAGTTCTTTAACCAGTCACTCTGCCCATCTATAAATTAAGTTATGCACTAATGAGAAAAACTGACCATGTGTTTGAGGCAATTTAATATCTCCAATCCTGGACGACTACTAAAAGCTTTAATGGCTTATTTGTCCCTGCTCATTGGTTTTCTTTCTAAAGGAACTCAGATCCTTAGGCTAGATCACTCCAAATTTGCACATGCTCCCAGGGAAAAGGCAGCTGAACATACCGAGCTCACCTCTGAATATTATTCTGAATATTTTCTCTAAAAATTTAGTCCCTCTAATTTTTGTTTCTGCAGATCCCTGATCTTTTTAAAAATAAGATTTTAATAATGTATCTGCTTTTCCTAGGTGTTCACGTTGGGAATGCTAGTCTCTTGCAAATTACTTCATTTTACTTGAAAGTGAAAGTCTCCATAGCTAGTTCCTCATTTTATTTGATCGCCAGTAACGGAGGTGGGGGCGATTATTCTCCAGTTTACCAAGTCCCTGTTGTCTAAAATACACTGTCTGATCCATTGGAGAGTAAGTTTGTGAGCACTATACTATAAGAAACTATAATTTTCCATCTCCTCTGTCCAGTTATTATCAGTTTTTTTAAGGTTCAAGTCAAGCCAGACTTCTCTGGGACACCTTGCCTTACAGAAAAGAGATGTGTACTTCCAATAAATTCCACGACACTACTGTCCTTGTATGCCATTTTGTTCAACAATAGATGTTTGCAAAGAGCTCATGTGTTCCAAAATAAAAGGACATTTCAACTATCTGAAATACTTTAGATACGGGTAGAGAGCCAGAGAAGAATGGATTTTGACTCTTGCTACTTTAATCTCACTCTTACAATTGAAAAGTTGTTTTAAAAGTACTTTAATAGGTATAGATTACATGGAAGAGAAGCTAATAATTTTTTAAAGGAGGAGCTCTTAGACTACTTTGGAAAATACATGTTTCCTATTTTTGCAAACTGAGAACACAGTGAAAAAGAGAAAAAAAAAGTGTACAGAAAAATAAGTTACCCCTGATAACAACATCAAATTTATCCTACTGAATATGACCATTAAGTTGTTCAGTTGAATATTCTGCTATACTTAAAAATCCCTCAAGCTTCTGATTTCGGTGGAAAAAGCCGATTATACTGCTAATGAATTTTATCTTCCCAGTTTAGGTACCAGTGTCCTTCTGGGCCCCAGAGACAATTAGCTAGTGCTCAGAAGCATACAATTTCAGACACAGTTACTAATGTTCATAAAATGATTGCTGTTATTTTGAAAAATCGCTTAAAGCAGTATTGATGATATTGCATCAGTGTTTGAAAATCTGGCCACAATACCTTAATATTAAATTCTGTGTATTCAGTAGTGCACATTTATCAATATACCACCACATGATTTATTCATTTGACTTACTTTATCCTCCAGCATTGATCTCAAGGCTGTTTTTTAGCCCTATAATGAAAACTCTAGAGCTTAAAATCTTGATAAGATGTCATCACTACACCAAATCAGAAACATGGCCCATGGGGGTTAAAGGAGGAAAAACTCTTTTGCTTACGTCATAAAATCTTGCCCAAGGATAACATTAAGAAAAGTGGGGAAATAATTTTATGAGTCAGGAGACTTGGTGTCGTCCTCCACTCATCAGCATAGATTGGGTTTCTCCCTCCAAATATGAAAAAAAAAAGCTGTTAATCTAATGTGTAAGAGAGGGTGTTTTACCAAGATGTCACTTTTGTAAATGTACTTATGATGGAAAAAAATATATATTTAAAATAAAATCCTGCTTAAAACGAGGTTAATGTAAAACTAGAAACATTCATGGAATAAGGGAAGTGAAAACCTTGTGAGTTTGCTTCATTACCAATGTTAAATGCTTAGAAAAGATTTAGCCCTGGATTGGATAACTAACATTACCATTCTAACACAATAGGCTCTGAGGTATGATAGTGACATTTTCATAAACAAAAATGAAAAAAACATGTATTTCCAAGGAGACTGACTTCTGAGTATCTCCTGTCAAACTCTTCTTGGAGGACATTTTATAAGAAAAAGTCAGCATCCTATTAAGTCTCCAGTATATGGCAGGGTTGGTGATGGTGGTGTGGGTGCTGTACTTTGCTCTTGAAAGATAACAAAATACTGAGTTCCTATTTCTTTTGACTCAAGCAAAAATCTCCATCATATGTATTTAATAACTGCGAGTTGCCAATAGTCATTTCTCTTGTTTACATTAATTTACATGTCTATATTTATAATATACACACTTTTACAAAAACATCTTAAATATCAAACATGAAAACAAGTAAGATTTCACAGGCTAAGAAACAAAATTACTGAGGTTGACCCAAGAAAAATCAGACTGTAGATATAAGAAATATTTACAAATTTGACGGGATATCTTCTAGCAATGCAATGTAATCTCAAAGTTTAATTAATTCCTAAAATATTATAGTCATTTCATCAAGGTTAGGAAATATATTTTACTAATCTTAAACTATATTTCATTGGTTAATGTTATGTTTGGAATTACTACCCAGGTGACTGAATAAATCAGGTACAAACCAGAGAAGCAAAATCATTAGGAGATATATGTTAAAGGATTAATTGCAAGGAACTAGCAGATACCATTTGGGGGGGCTAGCTAAACATGTCTGAAATTCACAAGCCATCAGAAAGGGCAGGCTGGAGCTTTCAGGCACAGGGTGAATCAGCTGTCTACAGAATTCTTCTTTATGGAAGCTTATACTTTTGACCGCTTTCAGCTGATTGAACCAGACCCAACCCAGACTAAAATAATCTCCATTATTTAAAGTCAAGTGGTTATGGATTTTAATTCCATCAACACAAACTTTTCAGAAACACCTAACATAGTGTTGAAAGAATAACTGACACATCAAAAAAACCACCGCAGTAATATATAGAAGTTGCAAATTTAAGTATTAATTTATTTCCCTACATCTCAAAAAGCATTAAAGATTACTTATTTGAAATGCAAATGCTTCTCACTTTAAGAAAGTTATAAAAATATGGTATATATTATACCTCTTATCTTTCCATCCTTTCTGGTTTTCATGGGAATCAAATTAAGTTAAAGAAAGGTCCAATCTTTTTCATGATAAATTTTTGTCTCATTTTTTATAAGCATAAAGGTGATATTTCTGGATAAAGAGTTTCCTGTAACAATATATAGAACACGCCTCTCCACTATTTCTCTCCTTAAGAAAATTCAAAAATTAGAAGGAATAATTTTGTAGGCACACTAAATGCACTTGTTAATGACAGATAGCATTAACATTGATATACTGATATATTGATACATTAATAGCAAATTATAGAGAATTTGTTCCCAAAATCGTTAATCAATATTGTAGAAATCTTGACCCACAGGAAGATAGAGAAGATTTCAATTATGGAAGAAGATACACCATTAAATGTCTACATTTTAGAATGAGTGACACAACTTTCATTCTATTTTCTTTTGGCTTTGTGATTGGTATTGTTTAAAATTATACAATGTTTGTTCTAGCTGACAGCATAACAAGAAAAGCAACCAAAATTTTAACAAAATATTTTGTTTTTAAATTTACTTAAGTAAAATTGACATTATTTTCTTCTAAAATTTTATGAGATTTAACACATCCTTGCAACTACTAGTACAATAAGGATGCATAATAATTTTGTCATGCCCCAAACTCTCTTTGACTGACCATTTGTAATCAAACTCCCCCATGCCTAATGCTAGTTAACCATGAATTTGTTCCTCATCCCTATAGTTTTCTTTTTCCAGAATTTTATGTTAATGAACCTTTTGAGACTATCTTCTTTCATTTAGCTTTGTGCTTTTGACATATATCCATGTTATTATATGTATCAATGGTTTGTTCCTTTATATTACTAAGAGTATTTAATTACATGGATGGACCACACTTTGTTTATTCACCTAAAGAAGGGCATTTGGATTGGTTAGAGGTCTTGGCAATTATAAATAAAGATGCTGTAAACACTTGTGTACACACACTTGTGTGAACATATGTTTAAATTTCTATGTAATAAATACCTAGAAGACAAATTGCTGTATCATATGATAAAAGTATGTTTAATGTCATAATAACTTACCAAACTATTTTCCCAAGAGACTACCATTTTGTTTTCTGACTGGCAGTGCATGAGAGTTTCTGTTGCTCCACATCCTTACCAACACTTTGTATTGTTAGGTTTCCTTTTTGCTGCTGTTTGTTTGTGTTATCCATCTTTATAGCTTTCATATTTCATTGAAGCTTTGATTTGTATCTCTTGAATAGCTAGTAACATTGATTGTGTTTTCAAATGCTTATTTGCCATCTGTGTATTTTCTTTGATAGAGAAGATTATTGTGTCTATTTCTTTAATTCTCTTAGTTGTTTCATTGTTGCTGAATTTTGAGAGTTTTTCATTTACTCTGGATAAATGAAAAACTTGGGTATCTGATTGAAAAAAAAATTTTTTCTCTAGTCTGTGACTTGTTTTTTTATTCTATTAACTTCTTTCACATGGCAAAAGTTTAATATTTAATGAAATTTTATGTATCAAGTTTTTTTTTTCTTTTATCAGTCATACTTTTGATACTGTATCTAAGAACTCTTTGCCTCATCCAAGGTCACAAAGATTTTCTCTCCTGTGTTTTCTACTAGAAGTTTTATGGTTTTACATTTTATATTTAATTTTATAGCTTGTTTTCAGCAAATGTTTCTATAACATGTGTGGGTGAGGTGTTTTTTTCTTTTTAAACATATGGATGCCAAATTGTTTCAACATTAATTGTTTAAAAGGTTATTCTTGCTCTGTTGAATTACTTGTGTTTTTTGTTTTGTTTTTTGTTTTTTCAAAATTAATTGGTCACATTTGCTTGGGCCTTTTCTGGAATTTCTATGTGGTTTGTCTTATCTATGTCTATCGCTTTGCTTGTATCACACTGACCTGATAATTGTAGCTTTATTATAAGTCTTAAAGCAGTATGAATCCTTCAAACTTATTCCTTTTTTCCACAAATTATTTTGCCTATTCTAGATACTTTAACATTTTATATGCATTTTAGAATATGCTTGTCTCTATAAAAAATACTATTGGGATTTTTATAGGACTATAGATCAACTTGAGGAGAGTTAACATCTTTAATATATTGTGCTTTCTAATCGATGTACATTATTTATATCTTCTTTGAAGTCTTCCATCAGAATTGTATAATTTTCAGAATACAGACCCTGTTTTTAAATACATAGATCTAAATACTTTTTGAGCTACTGTTGATAGTATTTTTTAGAAATCCATTTCTAAGTGTTCATTGCTAGAAAGTAGAAATATGAGTTTTGTATGCTGACCTTGTATTATGTGATTTGCTAAGTAAACTTATTAGTTTTAGGATGGTTTTGTGTTTGGTTGGTTGATTGGTGTGTGTGTAAATTTCTTCAGGTATTCTACACAGACAGTCATTATCTGAAAATAAAGACAATTTGATTCTTTCTTTCCAATGAATGACATTTATTTACTTTTTCCTGCCTTATTACAGCATCTAGAACATCCAATAAAATGTTAACTAAGAGTGGTTAGAACATACATCCTTGCATTGTTCCTGATCTTATGGTAAAAGTAGTAAACCTTTCACCATTAAGCCTGATATTACCTGTGGGGTTTTTTGTTTCTTTGGTTGTGTTTGTTTTTGTTTTTGTTTGTTTGTTTGTTTGGTTGGGTTTGTGTGTGTGTGTGTGTGTGTGTGTGTGTGTAGATTATCTTTGTCAGTGAAAAGATAAAAGATATTCATTGCTATTCCTAGTTGACTGAGAGTTTTGATCATGAATAGAGTTTGAATTCTGTCAAAAATTTTTGCATCAATTGATAATATCATCTACTTCTTATTCTCTAATATTTAATTAATATTTGAACATTAAAACAGCCTTACATTACTAGGATAACTCCACTTGATGTGGTGTATTGTTCTTCCTCTCTACCACCTCCATGAATTGTCACCTCACAGGATTCCCACTATCATGCCCTCTTGCTATAAAACCAGGATCTTATTTTTTTCCACTCTGTTGCATATGTCCAAACTGGACTGCCTTTGACACCAAATGATGAGAGGATGGAGAGAGAAAAAAATAGCAATAAAGATTCTCTCCACACCACAGTACCATAGTTTCTCTGGACAGAGAGAAAGATTTATGTCTTTTGTAGACTTTTTAGTACATGTCTAACTATTGATTCCATTGCTGTTCCCAGTGCCAGGGGAATGCCTGGGGCTGGAACAGGGGCAAATGGATAGAACAAAAATATAGGGGATTTTCTTCACTCTCTCTGACTCAATGGGGCTTCCTTTCCCACTCCTTAGACAGAAACAGGACTTCCCTTGGCACTGTTTTTGTCTGTACATAGTGAGCAGGGCTTAAGTTACAAGACTCAGGTTCCTTTGAGTTCAATCTGGGAACCGGCAGAAAAAAAATGAAATGGAAACTTCCCTCCAGTTTGAGGTACTTCATATTCTGGTTTTCTTCTCCGATCCACTTGCTCCCACAGTATTGCCGAGTCCTCAGAAGACTTTTGCATGCACAGTGTCCAGAGATTTCAGCTACAATTAGTAGGAAAGACAAGGTGGTATGTTCTCATTCCATCTTACCCAGAACCAGAACTGACACAGGATTTTTAGGTAAACACAGTAAACAAAATACCCTTTATGCCCCTGGAGAGAATCTATTTACTGTTGATACTTTACCTCAAAATTCATTTTGATCTTCCAATGTTGAGAGGGTGATTCCTCTGTGTAGTTGTATATATATATATACACAGTTTTTTTTATTTGCAAACTTCAATCCTCAGGAATTACAATAGAAAAAATGCATATCATAGATTTTTAAATAAAGAATCAAACAGAGACATAGATTGACATACATATATAACAAAAAATATGACTATTTTATAGTTTAGGAGTTTGCAAATAATTGCATTTCCCTTAATCCTCATTAAAGGAAGCATTCATTATAAAAAATAGCTTCATGGGTCTGTCATCGAATCTGCTTATTGTGTGGCCTTGCATTACTATCATCCACTTTTGCTTAGCATAATTTATTCTTAGCAGGGTTGGAGCTTTTGCATTGTTGTCATCTAAGTGCTTTACGTGGGGTATCAGGGTGATGATAGAAAGAAGCAATATGTTTGGAGTGTGAGCAAACACACAGATGAGTTTTCCTCTTGAAAGGAGTATTTCTCAGCTAGCACCTTTTAGTTAAAAAAATTAGATACTTGTTTTGACTGCTGTCATCTCTGTTGCTGAATCATGAGAATAGAATAAAGACAGGTATCTATATATTTGAGTATTTCTAGATTCATAGGAAATACAGACCATCTGAAGAATTATTTGGCATTCCTGAGTTGCCCAGGATTTACAAAATGCCCTTGAGCAGGACTTTGTGGATCAGGCAACATCGTTCTGGACAAGCAACATGGGATGGAAAAGCCAGAACACCCGGATATCAAACCTGGTTTCACCTTACATCGATGCCTTACCTTTCTATCGTGGGTTAGAGTTTGCTGACACTAGAAACCCCATTGTCTCATGTGACCTGCCTGACCTTGCTGTTGGCCAGAAAGAAATCATATTATTTTCTAGGAATGAGAAACAAAGGCTCAAAGAAATTAAGTTAGATTTTTCTACTCTCTGTTCATCTAAGATCCTTTCCACTTGAATGCCATGAGTCAGCCATGTTACTAGGAGACTCAGTTTCTTGATCTGCAAAATTAGATTTTTATTTATTTTTTTTCCTAAGGTCTTTTCAAGTTTGATCCAATCACATTTACACATTTTAGACACCTATCAACCAAATCATTTACTTATGAATGACTTCTTAAGAAAATGCATTATTTTTCACAGTTCTTCAATCTACAAAATAGTCTCATATTCTGTGACTAAATTACCAAGAACATCTTCTGATCACACTTCAGTACATAAATATATACTAGCATATAGCTTATAATAGCACCATGTACCTTATTATAGTTTAATAAATCTGATTTCTCATTGTGTTTATGGAATCATTTAATTTGTGAATTGTGATCTATTTTAAAGGCTATTAAATTTTGTTGGTTCCACTCACTCAAATTCTCTCAATCTAATTTGTCTCATTAATCTATAAACACCCAGTAGAAAGGCAAAGCTTATGAACAGACAATTCATTGAAGAGGAAATGTAATTAGGCAACATAGATGTTAGATAGATAAATAGATAGATACTTAACATCACTAATAACCAAGTAAATGCAAATTTAAATAATGAGATAAACCATTTTGCACACATCAGACTGCAAAATGTTCAATGTTAATAACATATAGTGATAATAAAGATAGAAATAGAAAACTTCATGTGCGGTATTACATGAGTTAGTAATATTTGTTAAACCCTTAATAGGGCATCTTGCATATAGTAAGCACTTAAAATTCCTTGTTAAAAATCAATAGATAAATTAAATAATTAAACTGCTAGTGCAAGTGTGAATTGCTTCAAAATTTTAGAAAATGATCTGGAAATATCTATAAACATTAAAAATACACTTAACCTTTGAAATGATCATTGGTACTCTTGGCAAGTATCTTACAAAAATAAGAGTATCAACATTTAAAAAAATATATATAGAAGGATATTTACTTCAGCAAAAATACTGAAGGCAAATTGAATACATGAGCAGGGGAACATTGAATAATTTTATCAGTCCCAAGAAAACAGGTAAGTCATGATAATTTGAAAAAAGTTTATTCACAAAGGTGGTATTTTAAAAATAAGATTGGCACATAGAGAATCCTCAAGAGATACGTCAAATAACCCAAATTTAGGAGGAGTGGAGCTGTTACCCTCCAGAAGCCCAAGGAGGGAAATCTGTGACCAAGGCACAGAAGGAAAAAAATGAAGCAGAGGAGACCCTCTTCAGAGGAAAAGTGGTCTTCAGTTGAAGGAAACAGCCAGACTGAGACAAACTTGCATGAAACCAACCAGGAAATAAATACCCTGCCCTCACACTTTTTTCTGTCTTTAATCACCCATTAGGGCTTCCTATTTTTAACCCAATCAGACCCAGAGGGCAAGGGAACCCATGGGAGTCTGCCCCCCAGAGTGCAGGGTAGAGATGGGCTGAATGAGGAACAGAGTAGTAAAACAGA
Organism: Hipposideros armiger; assembly: GCF_001890085.2. Lineage (NCBI taxonomy): Eukaryota > Metazoa > Chordata > Mammalia > Chiroptera > Hipposideridae > Hipposideros > Hipposideros armiger. Next base: position 148,858 of record NW_017732662.1, read on the forward strand.
CGATATCTAATATTCATGTCACATGGACACTATAGCATAATAAACAGCTATAGAAAAGATGTATGAACTGATATGAATGGTCCATGTTATGAATATATGTATCCATACATTACACATATGTGGAAAAACTTAGGAGTGTAAAGCTTTTAGTATGATTCAATTTTGAAAACGATAATTGTGTGTATGTATGTGTATATATATATATATATATATATGTGTGTGTATTAATGTATATCTATATAAACATGTGTGTGAAATATGTTAGCTTTATTTTTTTAGTGTTTCTACAAAGTCCTTTGAAATACATTAGGATGATAAGATGTCATAAGGATTGTGATAGTGCTAAATGTACTTTATGTATTTATGACAGGTGATCAGTAATATAAATTCACTGGCTAAGATGGCTGAAATATAAATATAGTTTGTCCATAATTTGCATAAGCTAAATTTTTCTTTGTAATATAAATAGACAAATGAACTTTCAGAAAGAAAAGATGTCGATTTTATGTTTCTCTCATATCCACAAAGCTCAATTTTACATGAAGCACCGCTTACTGGAATCCGACCTACTTTTAAGTCAAGAAAACGTAATGATCATTTGTAAGCAACTTTAATGTGAGGCCCTTAGTTCAGTAGCAACTTATCTCAAAGTAAAAATATTACCCTAAATCTGGAACATTTGGTAGATGTTAATCTGGTAACAAACCTGATTTCTTCTGTACAATTGGGAGTCTCTAAATATTTGGAAAATGTTCTTGTTTATTGAAGGATTTGATCTAAACATCCCCTCCCCCATTTTTAATAGATGCCTGTGCCTATAACAGGTTTTCCATTTTTAAAGTATTTTCAAATGTCATTACCTTTCAAATACTACCTTTTCACAGAGCAACTTGAAGACCTTGTTTTAATAAAACATGTCAGACTTGGACTTGCTACAGATCACACACAACGCTCGCACAGCTCTTTCACCAGCCTTACCTGGGATCATTTACAAAATGGCAGGGCAAGACAGACGTCCCACAACAAAATTCCTGGAACACGGCCAGTCTTATATAGCATTGAGTCAATGTTACACACAGACAGTGAGTCAAAGCTATATTTGTTCTTCAGTCTACATGACACCAAACAACTGGTGCTCTCTCTGTTCTCTCCCTCCCTTTCTCTCCCTGTCTCTCTTTAACTCTTTCAATCTCTCTCAATCTCTCTCTCTCTCTCTCTCTCTCTCTCTCTCTCTCTCTCTCTCTTTATATATATATAAAAGAAATATGGATGCTCTGACATTATGGGCACAGAGTCTTTGAGGAAGAGTCCTAGAGAGCCCAGGTTTATGTGTGAGCTGGGAAGGAATGTAAATCACACTTGGACCTTTCCAGGCATGACTGCACGTGGAGAGCATTCGCCATCATTAGCATTAACCTCAAATGTGAAAGGCAGTAATTTTATAGTTGTTCTTAAAAGGAAAAAAATTCATGTGTGGCAAAGAATTTGCTAAAAGTGTATTAAAAAACGACTTTTAGTTTTAACGCATAGGAGAAAAGCCTTGAGTTTAGGACACTTTGTACATAAGCAACGGACTTGTGTACATTAGCCTGCAGAACAGTTCCATTGGGTATTCATTCTGATTACCTAAAATAAATTATCTACCAGGTGGAAATTATACCCTTGACACTGTAGAATTACAACTCACACTAAATGACTCATTATTACTGAAATCTCAATGTTACTTTTAATCATAAATCCAATATAGAAAGCTAGGCAGTGGTAATATTGAAAAAGCTAATCTAATAATTGCTTACTTAGTTTTCATGATATATCTTGGTAACTCTGGGTGCCTGAGAGTGGTAGGAAAAGTAGAGGTTCATAAAAGTGCCTTGAATCTTTCACAGCAAAGAACAAACAAGTGATTATTACTGAAAAAAATTGCATAAAGCAAGTCAAAGTGTGAGAATCTTAATATCTTCAATTACCTCCAATCCCCACTATTCTAACACAAAAGAAGCTTCTGTGCTTATAGGGAATGGGGCAAAAAGCAAAACAGCATCAAAACAGAGCAATAAAAAGTTAAGTGAACAAGTGAAAAAGTAACTTGTGGGGTAAATCAAAGACTATGATGATTTTGAGATCTTGTGGAGGGCAGAACAGATTGCCACCAAATAGTATGACAAACTCCTTGTGAAATACAATTAATTTTGTATTACAGAATTACAGGTTAATACCACAGTTAGGATGCTGGCAAAGGAATCTTTACTTGAATAAGAATTTCAAATCATTTCAAAGGATCTGGTTTCTCTCAGTTCATTTTCTTCATCACTTTTAATGTTAGTAGAAAAGAGACTGACCCAGGCAACAGTGTTAACAGTACCATCTGCAGTGTGTTTGCAGATTGGAGTCTACTGAAAATACTTGCTGAGCTAATGCTACATTTTGACCAGAAGTCCATGACTTAATAATGACCTACAGCTAAAATGTCTGTTATTGTCCCTTCATCCTCTCAATGCCACTGAGTTTTCTTCATTGCCACTTGCCCTCTCCTCCATACTATGATAGCTCTTAAGGAAAAACTACATTAGGGGGCCTGTGGATTCAGAAGCAGAGGAAATACATGAAGGGAGAAAATGAAACAAAACAAAAAAAGCTGGTTTAGGGGAAGCAGAGTTTCACACTCCTAGACTATGTCGATATGCCTACTCAGTGACCCAGTGCCAAAAACTAACTTCATGTGCTAGCTGAATTTTCCACCTAGCTTCATATAGGTAAAAAATCAAAGGCCTCTTGTTGGGTTCAAAAATTAGCAGAAGTATCTAATATCTATTGAATTACTGCTAAGTAACAACCATTTTGATGGATATTTTATTCTCACAGTCACACTGGGAGCTATGATACTATTAATCAAATTTAAGATATGAGACAGCAAAAGCTCAGAAAAGGTCAAGTAATGTTCCAAGGCCAGGGTGATGGAGCCAACATTCAAAGACAGTTGTTAAGACCCAGAGAGAATCTCTGCTGCTTCTTTTGCCATTCCACATTGCTTTCTGTTGTTATCAGCATTTTATATTATATGTGATTTAGCTCAGTCTAGAATGTTGAGCTCTGTGTGAAGTTCTATGTTATTTCCTGAAGCTTCACAAGATCAGGTGCAATAGGAATTTAAGTTTGATGTGGGGGTGGGTCAAATGGCTGCTTGTTGACTATTTAGCACAGGCATGGGCAGGCAGTGCCTGGGGAGGGCCCTTAGGGACTTTGTGGGCTAAGAATTAGGAAAGAACTAGATATCAAAAAGTCAGAAGGTAACTATTGACTAGTTGTACATCTTTTTGAAGTATGACTAAATTTGATAGCTTTTAAACATGTCAACATAGCTAGGTTGAACTACATTTCCCAAAATACCCTGTATGTTTCTGTTTAGGATGGGTAATAAGAAATATTTTCATGAGCGATTTGGGAGGCAGGAGTGAAGCTGCAGCCATTTTGTCGTTATGCTCAGGTCAAGGCGAGTGCTTATGTAGCTCATGCATGTTGTCGCTTATCTGCTGGCTCACCTTGGGAACGGGTAGTAGCCAGGCCTACAACTGCCTCACCTTCCCCTGGTCCTCTTTCGTTCCTCTAACTCCTGGCCAGGAGTGTGTTTAGCTCCATGACAAAGCATACCCAGCTTCTCCTGCAGAACAGTCCCTTCACTGAGGTTGGAGGAAGTTCCACTCTGTTCTCAAAGTTGCAGCCAACTCATGCTCATAGGCGCTAGCTTATCCTTGCACTTTACACTTTACATTCACCTTCCCTTCCCAACTGTCTCTGTCTTGTGTTTTTCAAACTCCAGCAGCTGAAACAGAAGAAGTAGTTTTATTGAGTCTATTTAACCAGTTTCTACATTGTGTGAGGTCATATTCCTATTCAAAACTGCTTCTGTGATTGAACTCTGAATAACACAGTAGGAAAGGAGAGATCTAAATGTTTTCTCTCCCCACTTCTAGGTTACATGACCAAACTCTATCTAATACTCTTTTGAACTGCAAATGTTTATGTGCCTCAAGGATTGTACACCTTTTTATTTCTTAGTATATGTCATAGACTGAATGTTTGTGCCCCCTAAAATTCTATTTTGAAACCTAATCCTCAGTGTGATGTTATTAGGAGGTGGGGCTTTTGGAAGTGATTACCGTATTTGCCGGCGTATAAGACAATTTTTTGGCCCTGAAAAATATGCCTCCAAGTGGGGGGTCGTCTTATACGCCAGGTACACTTCAGATAGACTGCCCATATAACAAACTCTGTATTTTGAGTGGAAATGTTAGGGGGTCGTCTTATACGCCCAGTCGTCTTATACGCCGGCAAATATGGTAGATGGTGAGGGCTGAGCCCAAATGAATGAGATTTAGTGCCCTTATAAAAGAGACCCCAAAGAGCTTCTCTGTTTCTTCCACCGTATGAGACTATAGTGAGAAGGTGGCCATCTATGAACCAGGAAGCGGGCCCCCACTGGACACTGAACCTGCCAACACTCTGATCTTGGTCTTCCCAGCCTCCAGAACTGTCAGAAACAAATTTCTGTTGTTTATTAGTCTCCTAGTCTGTGGTATTTCATAATAACAGCCCAAATAGACTAAAAAAGTCCATTTGGTCTCCCTAGGCAACTTCATACACTCCATGTTTTCAACTACACCCTCTAAGTTCCTATAAGCTAATATTTAACTTCCTCTCTGTACTCGGAGGCCAAATTTCTCTTCTACACTTCAAACTTGTATATCCAGTTACCTATTGAACATGCCAACTTAGAGGTACTATAATACATGCAGACTAGAATGTAATTTGTTCAATATCAAATTCACTATTGCTTACCACACACTTTGAAAAATATAAAAATGTAGTAACAGGCAGGCAAATACCCTTAATCTTCTCTCAGTACTTTAACTACTGGAATAACCATTGATCCACTGCTCAAGCCAGAATGCTGGGAGATTTCTTTTATTCCTTGCTCTTGTTCTTTGCATCCAATCACCCAGCGATAAATTTCCTAAACATCTATCAAATTTATCCACTTCTCTCCAAACACACAACCACTATTCAAGCTCAAGCTACCCATACTCTTGGAGATGGCCATGGTTAATAAATTTGTATATTGTGGTAAGACATAGCAATATATACATTTGCTATATATACATATATAAAACATTATATTTATTGGCAATATGTATGTTATATGTATTTCTGTACGAGATCATGTTACACGTACTTTTCTGAAACTTTCTTACTTAATATTTTATAAACAGGTTTTCTTTTTTTAACTATTTCAAAGCATTATGTGTTATGAGTGTACCATTGTTTACTTAAAGTATGCAAGTAATAGACACACATGGTCAAGAATGCATGTAGAGGAAAATGGTGGCTGTGAGGAAGGCTCCCTGAGTTCTCCCCTGGAAATCACCGCAATTTGAACTGCTGTAACTCTTCAAATGAACCTCCACTCATCACACAGAGCAGCTAAGAGACTCACATGCCAGTTACTGGAAGGTGGGCAGACCGAGGTAGGGAGCCGAGTTGGGGAAGAGAGAGGTGAGAGGCGTGGAGGCACAGCCTACACCAGCGGCTGCTGAGATATGGGGACTCAGAGAGCAGATCGGAGAGTGTTCCGTGGCACATTCCTTGTGCCTCATGGCCAGCCTAGAGAGCAGCAAGAGCGGGACAGCTTGCAGTCTGAGGCAGAAGCCTGGGGGCCAGGCGAGTGGGGGAAGGGGGAAGCAAGACACATGGAGATGCAGCCCATATCTGCAGCTGCGAAGGCGCGGGACCCCAGGAGGCAGAGCGGAGAGCATTGCAGCGCTGGGGAGGGCTCAGTCCCTGTGCCCTGTGGTCCCTCTGAGCATCTGAGGCAGAAGCCTCAGCTCAAACCTGCGGTGGGACTTTTTTTTTTCTTTTTTACTTTTTTCTCAGACAGAAAGCAAAAAACAACTGCATAGATAAGAACCCACCTCACCCTCCCTCAGAAACCTTGGTCCCCACCATGTAGTCTTAAACTGACCCTGAATGAAGGAGTAGGGTCAGATTACAGAGCTGTTCCTACTCCCAGGGGGTTGAGAAACTCCGCATGAGAAGAGGCTGCGGAGTGTGAGCCTACCTACCCTGCCCCCACCTCCCCAGCATGGCCTGGGAGGAAGGGCAACTTTAGCTGCTGAGTCACTCGCAGGCCCCCAGCAGGTGGCTTTTACCAGCTCTGAAATCTCACACACCTCACAGCCTCTAGCGGAAGGAGTGCCAGAAGATGCACATTGAGACTTCTGGCTGCGCAGAGCTCAGCATGCCTCGGAGTAGGTGAGAGCAGAAATGGCACTGACTGTGTAAAAACTACCAATCGCAACTCATAACCCCACTCACCTACAATAGATCTGCATTGCCAGGGTCACTCTAGGCGCCACGTGGCCGGCTCTGCCCCCACAAGACACACAGGAGTTTTGGTATAGCAGAGGACAACCTGGAGGGAGTTTGGAGGACTTTAGCCAAGATTGGCACTGGTTGCTTTTGTTTGTTTGTTTGTGGCATGTTTTTTGTTGTTGTTGTTTTGGGGTTCTTTTGGGTGTTTCAGGAGGTTTTTTTTGGTTGCTTGTTTTGGTTGGTGTTTTTTTTTTCTATTTCATTATTCCCCTTTTTAATTTTTTATATAGGCATATATATATATATATATACACACACACACACACACACACACACACACACACACATATATATATATATATGTATAGGTGTGTATGTATATATTTTTTTCTCTTTCTTTTCTTCTTGCTTTTCTACCTTCTTTCTCTCCCTTCTTTTCTTCTTTTCACTGCTCTACTTTTCCTCCCTGTTTACATTTTTCTGAAATTTTTTTAGGGAGGTGTTGCTATTTTGTTTCTCGTGTTTATTCTATTTTTTATTTTATTATATTTTATTTTATTTCTTGCTCTTTGTTTTTTTGTTGTTTTGTTTTTTGTTTGTTTTCTTCTTTTGTATGTTTGATATTTCTGTACATGTTGAGTGTAGGTTATTAGTTGTTTTTTACATATGAGAGTATCTAGTTTCCTTTGGTGGCTGTTGTGATTATGCTTGTTGATCTGTTTTGCTCTAAAATCACTCTGCAGCAGGGCCCAGACAAAGAAGCACAAGAATCATCACATCCAGAGCCCAACTTTAGATAAAACCAGAGCATTACGGGGTTTGACCTACAAGAGTCACACCCAAAGGGAAATTGCTACAGGCACAAGAGCCCATAGGGTCCAAGCCTCAATGGAGGGGTCAACCCTCATACAGCAGCTCATAAACTGTGGACACAGCTAATCCTCACAGCTAGCCAACCTGGGAGTCAATCCCACCTACTGGCAAGCCAAAAGCAATCAAAGCTCAACTTCAACAGGAGAAGACACACAACACAAGGAACACCTCTGGTACACACGCACAAGAGAATAGGGAGACTGAGTAATTCAAATATAAAAGAAACATACCACATAAGTCCACCCAGAAAAGACTGAGAGACCTAGGGGATCAACCTCTTACATTGAAGCAAGCACAAAGAGTAAGCCAGAATGGGGAAACAAAGAAACACACCCCAAATAAAAGAACAGAAGAAACCACCTGAATCAGTGGAACTAGAGGAAATAGAGGTAAACAGCCTATTGGAGACAGAGTTCAGAACACTGTTAGAATGTTCAAGGAAATTAATGAGAATATAAAGAAGGATAGAGAAATCATGAAAAACAACCAGCTAGAACAAAAGAATACAATTACTGAATTAAATAACAAACTCAATGGAATTGCTAGCAGATTAGATGAAGTAGAGGATCAAATCAGTGACTTAGAAGACAAGATAGCAGAGATCACCCAAGCAGAACAACAACAACAAAAAGAATAAAACACATTGAAAATAGTTTAAGAGAGCTAGGTGACATCAAGTGCAACAACATGTGCATCATAGGAATACCAGAAGGAGAAGAGAGGGAGCAAGGGATCAAGAACATATTTGAAGTAATAATGTCTGAAAACTTCCCTAATCTGGCAAAGGAAATTGACATACAAGCACAGGAAGTGCAGAGAGTTCCGACCAAGATGATCCCAAACAGGCCCACACCAAGACACATTATAATAAAAATGGCAAGGGTTAAAGATAAAGACAGAATCCTAAAAGTAGCAAGGGACAGGCAGCAAGTTATTTACAAGGGCACCCCCATAAGAATATCAGCCGACTTTTCTACAGAAACTTGGCAGGCCAGAAGGGAGTGGCAGGAGGTTTTCAAAGTGATGAAAAACAAAGGCCTGCAACCTAGATTGCTTTATCCAGCAAGGTTATCATTTAAATTGAAGGAGAGATAAAGAGCTTTCCAGAAAAGAATAAGCTAAAGGAATTTATTACCATGAAGCCAGCATTGCAGGAAATGTTAAAATGACTTTTTTAAGCAGAAGAAAGAGAAAAACAACCTAACTAATGAAGACCAGGAACACAAATAACAAAATGGCAATAACTACATTATCTATCAATAATCACATTAAATGTAAATGGATTAAATGCTCCAATCAAAAGACATAAGGTGGCTGAATGGATAAGAAAGCAAGACCTTTGCATATGCTGTATACAAGAGACTCACCTCAGATCAAAAGACACATACAGGCTGAAAGTAAAGGGATGGAGTAAAATATTTCATGCAAATAGAACTGAGAAAAAAGCTGGAGTAGTGATACTTATATTGGATAAAATGGACTTTAAATTGAATATAATGAAGGACACTTCATAATAATAAAGGGATCAATCCAACAAGAGGACATAACCCTAGTAAAAATCTATGCACCCAACATAGGAGACCTTAAATATATAAAACAGATATTGACAGACATAAAGATGGCAATCAAGAGTAACACTATCATAGTAAGGGACTTCAACACCCCGCTGTCACCAATGGACAGATCCTCCAGATAGAAAATCAAGTGGAAACAGCAACCTTAAATGACACATTAGACCAGCTGGATTTAAATGATATTTTCAGAGCATTTCACCCCAAAGCTACAGACTGTACATTCTGCTCAAGTGCACATGGAACATTTTCCAAGATAGACCACATGTTAGGCCACAAAACAATTCTCAATAAATTTAAGAAGATTGATATTGTATCAAGCGTCTTCTCCCACCACAATGCTATGAAACTAGAAATCAATTACAAGAAGAAATCCGGAAAGCACACGGATACATGGAGGCTGAATAACCTGCTACTAAATAACGAGTGGGTCAAAACTGAGATCAAGGAGGAAATCAAAAGATACCTCGAAACAAACAAAAATGAAAACACCACAACCCAAAATCTCTGGGATGCAGCGAAAGCATTCCTAAGAGGGAAGTTAGCAGTGCAGGCCTACCTAAAGAAGCAAGAAAAATTTCAAATCAACAGGTTATCCTTACACCTCAGGGAACTGGAAAAAGAACAGCAAAATAACCCCAAAGGGAGTAAAAGGAAGGAGATAATGAAGACCAGAGCAGAAATAAACGAAATAGAGACCAGAAAAACAATACAAAAGATCAATGAAACCAAGAGCTGGTTTTTTGAGAACATAAGCAAAATTGAAAAACCTCTAGCCAGACTCATCAAAAAAAAATAAGAGGGAGGCCTCAAATTAGTAAAATTTGGAATGAAAGAGACAAAGTGACAACAGACACCACAGAAATACAAAAAAAATTTAAGAAATTACTGTGAGCAACTATATGCCAACAAATCTGACAATCTGGAAGAAATGGATAATTTTCTAAAAGCTAACTCAAGAAGAAACAGAAAATCTGAATAGATTGATTACTACCAAGGAAATTGAATCAGTAATCAACAAGCTCCCAAAAAACAAAAGCCCTGGACCAGATGGCTTCACAAGTGAATTTTACCAAACATTCAAAAAAGAATTATCACCTATTCTCAAACTATTCCAAAAAAATCCATAAGGAGGGAAGGCTCCCAAACTCTTTCTATGAAGCCACTATCACCCTGACTCCAAAACCAGACAAAGACAGTACAAAAAAGGAAAACTACAGGTCGATATCCCTGATGAACATAGATGCAAAAGTCCTCAACAAAATATTGGCAAACAGAATTCAGCAATATAGTTAGAAGAGCATACACCATGACCAAGTGGGTTTCATTCCTAGATGCAAGGTTGGCTCAATATCCGCAAATCAATTTATGTGACACACCACATCAACCAAAATAAAAATAAAAATTATACGGTTGTATCATTAGATGCAGAAAAGGCATCTGACAAAACACACTAGCAATTTATGATTAAACACTCTTAGCAAAGTGGGAATAGAGGGTTCATATCTCAACATAATAAAAGCCATATGTGATAAACCCACAGCTAACATCATACTCAATGGGAAAAAGCTAAAACCATTCTTCTTAAGATCAGGAATAAGACAAGGCTGTCCACTTTCTCCACTTTTACTCAACATAGTTCTGGAAGTTCTAGCCACAGCAATCAGACAAGAAAAAGAAACAAAAGGCATCCACATCGGAAAGGAGGAAGTAAAATTGTCATTATATGCAGATGACATGATACCATATGTAGAGGACTCCAAAGACTCCATCAAAAAAACTATTGGAACTGACAGACAAATTCAGTAAGGTAGCAGAATACAAAATCAATATTCAAAAATCAGTTGCATTTGTACATACAAATAATAAACTATCGGAAGGAGAAATTAAGAAAACAGTCCCAGTTATAATTTCTTCAAGAACTATAAAATACTTAGGAATAAATTTAACCATAGAAGTAAAAGACCTATACTCAGAAAATTATAAGACACTGAAGAAAGAAATAAAAGAAGATACAAATAATTGGAAACACCTACCATGCTCATGGATAGGAAGAATTAATATAGTTAAAATGTCCATACTGCCTAAAGCAATATATAGATTCA
>NW_017732662.1:159818-200918 GCF_001890085.2 Hipposideros armiger
AGGGCATTTTTCACAGAAATAGAAAATATAATCCTAAAATTTATATGGAACCATAAAAAACCCTGAATAATCATGGCAATCCTGAGAAATAAGAACAAAGTCAGGGGTATCATGTTACCAGAAATCAAAACATACTACAAGGGTACAGTAATCAAAACAGCATGGTACTGGCATAAAAACAGACACATAGATCAACAGAACAGAATGGAGAGCCCAGAAATAAATCCAGGCATATACGGACAGTTAATCTATGACAATGAAAGCAAGAATTTACACTGGAATTAAAGGTAGTCTATTTAATAAATGGTGCTGAGAAAACTGGACTGATACATGCAAAAAAATGAAACTGGACCACATCCTCATGCCATATACAAGAACAAATTCAAAATGGATAAAGACTTAAATGTAAGACCTGAAACCATAAAACTCCTAGAAGAAAATATAGAGAATAAATTTGCAGACATTACCCTGAGCAATATTTTTACTGATACATCCCCATGGGCAAGGGAAGTAAAAGAAAAAATGAACATATGGAACTACATCAAACTTAAAAGTTTTTCACAACAAAAGAAACCATCGATAAAATAAAAAGGAAGCCTACTGAATGGTAGAAGATATTTGTCAATGAGATATCTGATAAGGGGTTAATATCCAAAATTTATAAAACACTCATGCAACTCAACACCAAAAGAACAAACAACCCAATTAAAACATGGGCAGAGGATATGAAGAGACATTTCTCTAAAGAGGACATACAGATGGCCAACAGGCATATGAGAAAATGTTCAACCTCACCAATCATTAGAGAAATGCAAATGAAAACCACAGTGAGATACCACCTTATCCTGGTCAGAACAGCTATCATCAATAAATCAACAAACAACAAGTGCTGGTGAGGTTGTGGGGAAAAGGGAACTCTGGTGCACTGTTGGTGGGATTGCAGATTGGTGCAGTCACTATGGAAGTCAGTATGGAGGGATCTCAAAAAATTGGAAATGGAACTACCTTATGATCCAGCAATTCCACTCTTAGGTATTTATCCAGAAAAACCAAAGACACTAATTTGAAAAAATATATGCACCCCTATGTTCATTGCAGCGCTATTTACAATAGCCAAGACTTGGAAACAATTGAAATGCCCATCGGTAGATGACTGGATTAAGATCCTGTGGTACATTTACACAATGGAGTATTGCTCAGCTATAAAGAAGAAGGAAATTGTACCATTTGCAACGATAATGGATGGACCTAGAGAACATTATGCTAAGTGAAATAAGTAAGTCAGAGAAAGACAAATACCATATGATCTCACTTATCTGTGGAATCTAAAGAACTGAATAAATGAATAATGTAAACAGAAATAGTCTCAGAGACACAGAAGAAAAACTGATGATTGCTAGATGGGACGGGGATGGGGAAGAAGGAGAAGGGGAAGGGACGAGACAACATAAATTGGTAACTACAATATTGCCTCAGGGATAGAAAGGACAGTTTGGGGAATATAATCAATAATGTTGTAAATATTTTTTTAGGAGGCAAGATGGCCTCATGACTTGTTAAGGAGACCACTTCATGGATGGTGTAGAGGCCTCACCATTGCACTGTAAATCTGAACCTGCCGTTGAATAATATTATATGTCAACTATAATCTAATACATATATAGTCATGGGATGTGGAGTACAGTGTGGGAATGGAGTCAATGGAATTGTAATAGATATGTATGATATTGGGGGTGGGGAGGCAGTGGATGGGGGTAGGGGGGTTGTCACTTTGTGAGGGGTGAAAAGGGTAACTATTGCATTGTTATGTACACCTGAAACTAATAATAATAATTTTAAAAAAGAATGCATGTAGAAAGCTACAAAATATAGAATGAAACTTGCCTTTCCCCATGAGCTTATTTCCATTCTGCTATTCCAATCACTGCTAAAAGTTTATTATTTAGTCACACTGAGTTTAATATTTCAACTTTAAACCCTATACTATACTATTATTTTTGATTTGTTGACATTAAATAGCAACTATTCACTCCCTTAAATAAAGAATGGGAATTCACTGTATTGAGACCATCTTCCATTCTCCTGCCACACATTAGACATTTTTTAAGATTTATTTTTGGTTTTTTAATGTAGTAATTTTAACTTGAAGCTGTATTTTTAAGCTTTTATTTCTTTTTTTGTCAGTTTTTAACAATGTCTACTTATTCTCCTCTATAAAAGATGAGGAAATTAATTAACCCACTGACCTTTTCCTAGGTCTTACTTTTTCTCATTCCGTATCTCAATTTCTGTCAACTGCATTGTGATTTTTGCATCATTAAGGTTGATAATATTGACCAATATGTTCAGTTTCATCATGATAGTTAAGCGTAGTATCGTCTATTTCTAAGTTTCTTCTCAAGGCTAAAAGACCAACAAATAACATTTGTTATAGCCACATTTAAATACACCTATTTACTTTACAATCAAATAAAATATTTAGACCATGAAAAGAAAAAAAACAAAACCCTATATAATTGAAGCTTCAAAAAGACAAGAGCTAATTACTTCTCTTTTATTTCCTTTCTAGTGGCTTTCATTTTTTCTGGGTGGTTTTCAAATATCTTGTTCTTAAATCCTATGTAATGGTTTCTTGGGCCACCAGAAATGTATCTGCAGTTAAACAAGTTCTGTTTATTACTTGTTGCATCAGGGAAGATGCATACCAGTGGGAACTGTAGAGTATCTCAGTAACAGGGTGTTAGAATAAACTGACTATAAAATTTGGATTTGTATTAGATTTGGGGGAGAGTTTAAGTAAATAGATTTTACTATGGATTGTTTGCTCTCAGGATGTGACAATAATTCTATGATGAAATGTTTTAGTAAATCTTTTCTTTAAGGAGAGAAGACTAGATAGAGACTAAAGTAATAATTGATAAAGAAGCACAGCAATCACTCTTGCTATCCAGGATATGGAAATGTATGTGATAAATGTGATTTTATTTCTCATCCATTTTGTATTCTTTCTCTTTCTTGAATCTTTCAGGGTTCATCTAGCTAGGGGTCCTTTTGTAACTTTTCCATTAACTCCATGGGTTCTTTCAACAAATTACTTTTCCATTTGGAAAACTTCATTTCACATTACTTATTTGGCCTTCAGCCATGTTTATTTTATTAATGAGAACATCCAAACATCCATTGTTTCTGTTTTCAAAAATTATAATTTTCAAGAATGTTTGTTTAATTGTTTTTTGATTTTCTTTTAAAGAAAAAAAAAGTCACGTCATCCTGGTTTTATTTTTAAAATACAGTACTGTTTGAAAATCTCTGAAAATAATAGTTATATATTTTAATTACTTTTTTCATGTAATGATTTGTTTTCTAGGCAAGCAAATATTTGCTATCCCTCATGATGTTAATTGCCCTCAACTCTGCTTAGTCTTGATTGCCCACTTATAATTAATTGAATGACTAGATTGATTAATATAGGCAGGGAGCCTGGGGACCCACACAATTGCCAAAAGGAGGACTTGACTCTAAGGATGAAGCACAAATAAGTTATTTCCCTCAGGGGGTAGATTGGATGTTCCGGTTTCCCCTACCTTATCTGTTCTGGCAGTGGGGACTTGACCAAAGCTCTGGTGTGCTCTCTCAGAGGACCTTAAACCCTCCACCGGCAGATTACAGGCTTTCTTTAATTTGTGTCAGAGTTTTACCCCGAAGCCAAAATCTTTTCCTGTCAGTCACTTCATTTTCCTGCAAGATAGGAAGGGGTTACTCTCTCAGCTATTTTGCAATCAATTATTTAATGACTTTATCTAATGGTCCCAAGGCCCACTTCTGCTCTTTGGATTTGCTGGCTTTTATTTGGCACTCCTTTAGGAATCATTTGGCAAAGCTACTCACAGGTATGTCGGGCCGCAGGCTTCAAGGCCTCCCTGGATGACTGTGCAGGATAAACACTGCACAAGTCTATGTGAATTGTTGACCCTAGATTTGTGCAGTGTACAGCTTGAAAACTGCAATTCTGGTATTTCATCTGCCGTGATTTCTCTGCCAGTCTCTATCAGGCTCCCACAATTTCTCTAAATTCTTATCTCTGTGGTTTCCCAATGATCTCATATTTTTTTCTTAAAAATATTAAGTATTTCAATGTGACCTTGGAAAAATGGAAAAACTGGTATTCTTGAGTCAGAAGTGATGTACTGTATTTAGTTGTATTATTTTCCTTGGATAGTATCTAAAATTAGATTAATTCCATACATATTATCAATCCAAAACACATAGAAGGAGAGAAATCAAGTGAATCACAAAATTTACATATACATTTTTCAATCTTATTTATAAAAAACTATGATTTACCCAGAATAACAGAAATCATTGAGAAACTTCTTGGAAACTACGGCTTTATCAGCCTCTGATAATTTAAACAGAGGAACACATCGTTAAATAAAGGTATATATACATACATATATATATATATATATATATTATATCCTATATATTATATGTATAATCATTTTTAAAATAAATGATGATATTTATGTTTAAGAGGTTTCTCTACTTACAAATTTTATGTAAAGTAAATTTGATTCAAAGGAAAAAGAACTAGACAATCTTGAAACTTCTAGTTTAAGAAGGAAGAAAATAGAGATAGAAAGGAAGGAATAAAAGACTGATTATTGACTATCTCTTCCTTCCATATTACAAAAAATGGAAAACAGTCAATTGTGATTTTGGCTCAATAGTTGTCAACAAAAAAGGAAAAGCAATGTGTCACATGTTGAGTTCCCTGAGAAGCAGACTCTGAGATGGAGGTCGGCACACAGGATATTTATCAGAGAGCACTCTTAAGAACAACACCTAAGGAGGGAAAGGAAGCAGGAAACCATAGCTGAACTAGGATGTAGTGCCAACCCAGACTTCAGCCCATCCCACATGAAGCTCTGGAACTCATCCGGTACTTCAGAGATGTCTCAAATCAGGATGAAGGGGCTCAGTCTTTATATCCCATGTTGATCAGTCATTGAATGTAGGTACACATTTAAAGAGGTGTGACTTGACTAAGGTAGATTTCTTCTATTGAGGTGAGCCCCAAAAAAGGCTGATAGTTGAGGGTCATTTTCTGGCATCACCCTCAACAGCCAGGAAAATAATAATTCCTTTATTCCTGAAAAAAGATCTAGGCAGTGTATCATATATCAACCATAGTCCATCCTTTCTAGCCACTTGGGTTCGCTTCTTACAGATTCTGGGAACATCTTCCTTCTTTTGGTTGAAGGGGGGCTTAGAAGTGGGATGTTGGTATGACAAACTAGCCCCAGTTACTAGCCCCAGGTCTCAACAACACATCAGGAGATGTTTCTCAAAGCCCATAAATCTCCACTACAGATGCAATGGTCTCCCAATAGTGTTTGCCATAAAGTTTATATGCAATCCTTACCCACTGCTGATACCTCTAATACCACAGGGTCTTCTGATTCATATGACCACAACTCAAGAAACAGAGTTGCTTGCACTGCAGCCCTTTCCTGCTCTGGGTCCCACTCATAGATGCCAGCCTTTTAGGGCACTCAGTATATTCCTAGGTGTGAAATAAGGTGTCTCCAGGCCTACCAGCCACTGTTTCATTCTTCATGGTTAGAGGCACAAGATGCAATAGTTTGTCCTTTCCTTTGGAGAGAATTTCTTAGCATGCCTAAAACCTAAAACATTTACTAACCTGGTGGGCCCCTGAATCTTCATAGGATTTATTCCACACTCTTCGGAGTGCATATGGTTTACCAAGACTTCCATCATGCTAGCCGCTCCTAGCTTATCCTATCCAATTAGAATAATGTCATTTATATAACAGTGGAGAAGTATGATGTTCTGTAAGATATTCAGACAGCCTGGATTTCTTTAAACTATGTTATAACAGGAAATAAAATAGCTAACATAGCCCTAGAGCAAAATTGTAAATATATTCTGTTGTCTGTTTCTTTCTTCTGACAAAGATACGAAAGAAAACATTCACCAGATCAAATCAATGGCCATTTACCAAGTTCCTGAGGTCATGCTGATCTGTTCTAACAAATATATTACATCTGGCACCACAGCAATAATTGGGGCTACTGTTTTCTTGAGTTTACAGTAATTCATTTTATTCTCCAATATTTGTTTTTTGGTTTTTATTTATTTACTTTTTTGGAGGAGGAAGTCATTTTTTGGGGGGGGCAAGCAGGGATATGATAACAACTATCACTCCTGCATCTTTGAGAATTTAAGGGTGATGCTAATTATAACTCTGCAATGGGATATTGTGTTTTATTTGTTATTCTAGCAAGGAATAAGGGTGAAGCTGTTTCACAGATTCCCACTTGGTTTTAATATCTCCTACACAACGGGCCAAGAACCCAATGTATAGATAGGATGACACCAGGTAGCAAATATAACCACTGTACATTTGGGGACTCTAGAAATGACCATTGGGTGAGTCTGCAAGTCTGATGGAGCCACTGTGAACTATGCATGGGCCTAGACCCCATCTGTTATCTATTCTCATATGATCCCACCATAACAAGGGGGACATGATATACTTCAGATCCCAAGGTATAATATTATCTCAGACTTCTGCTGAACAGCCCGTGAAATTATTCGGTATTCCACTTTGCCCAATGTACAGTTACCCGAGTAAAAACCTGAAGGTCCTCTTGGAGAAGGACTCAGGAATCATTGCCATGTATAATTGCTGTGGCTTTGTAGTTATCTTTCACGTGGTGACCCAGTCTCTTTTTCAGTCAATGGATTTGAGGTGCAAAATCTGACTCTGAGATGGAAACTAAGTAAGGTATGGTAACATTTTATCAGTGTATTTGTCCTTACTCGCAGCTTCCTGATTTTTCATCATTGATTTTATAGATAAAGAAATATACTTTTGGGATACCTATCTATTCCAGTTGGGATGCTGTATTCTATTAATCATCTCTATGACTCTGAGTTGGGCTTTCCTGGTCCCATGATTTGACTCCAATCTCAATGCGGAACCTCATCATGGCAAATGCACCCATCTGCCTTCTAATGGTTAAGTGCTTCCACCTTGTCTCTTGGGCACTATCATACCCATTATTGTTAGTGATCTCAGTTCTGTAGTGATGTGTTCCACTCACCTGGCCAGAGGAGAGCAATAGATGAACTTCTCGGTGATGTTGGGACCAGTCTCACCAATAATATTCATTATTGTTTTGGCAGACAGTATATTCCACTGGCCCTCTCATGGAACAGAATAGGCTAATGGTATGTCTGTCCTTATACAATGCATCCCCTCTAACTTGTTTATATCTTCTAATAAGTGCCATCCTAGCTGTGTGTTCACATAACTTCCCAGCGTCCTTGCCAGGGTGATACATCCTATATTTTTAAAGAGTACTACCTAAATTTATTTTCTACACTACCCTTGGTCCAGCTTCCTTAGAATCCTGTCCCAAGCATACTCTTTCTCCTCATGCTGGTATATCATGGTCAAGTTCTAGTGTTCCTATGAGGTATACTTTTTTTTTTCCCCCCTCAGTAGGCCTAACACTTCTCCACCTGGGTTGTTTTGAATTTTTTTGCCTAAATTATAGTCCCAGTGACTAGGAGATGATGAAAAGTTAAATCCTGAAAACATATTGTCTTTTAGGAAAAAGGGCTCTGTGTTTTGCTTAAACAAAATTGGATTGCTATTCCTAATAAGGTGAATTGGGCCATATCTGCATAATGCCTGATGCATTATCAATAGATTAAAATTATGACTCAGGTTTTTTAAAGTTTATTAATTTTATGGAAATATTCATCCTAGGAATAATTTGAATAGAAAATTTATCAAGTATATTAAAAAGAGATTCAATTAACCAAAATGTATTCTATATTTGTTTTCAAGGTTCAAATATATTACGTTTATATGTACCTAAATATTAAGTCCTATGTGTTAAAATCTTGGATATTCGATTTAGCTGCCTGGACTTTATCAAAGAAGTTGATTATTCCTGATCTTAGGTGCCAGTGTATGATATAAGCCCCAACCAGAATAAAAAGGGTGCACATAGCTCTTTTTACTTATGTATTATTTTCATAGTATGGCATTTATCTTGTTTCAAATCAGTTTTAAGAATCTTAGAATAAATACTTTTTTTAGGTTGTTTTTTTTTTAATTTCTTTTGCACCTTTAAGTGCCTAAATAATATAGCTTTAGGATATAATCACTATGAAATACTAAAATATGGAATATGTGTATGGGATATGTAATTTTGTCATTAGGTTTGTCTTTTGAACTCAGTCTAATAGGAGCAATTGGCAGACGGGGAGATGAGAGAAGTGCCAAGTCTGTTGTGTAGTCACAAGTAGGCCTTGATTGAGAGGCACCACTGGTGTAGGGAGTTGTGAAGAGATAATGGAGCCATTCAAGGGGGACCTGGAAGAAGCACCCAGGTATAGGAGGAGGGATTTAGGTGAGGAGTACTTCAGTTCTTCTTGGGGTGCCTTAAAAGTATCATAAGGACCTTAATAGTTGGGAGGCAGATTCTTCAGACCTTGAAATGTATACATTTCCCACTCTTTTCTCTGGATCAACTTTGGAAGAATTACTCCCCATCAACATTCTTTTAAAAAGAGAAAGGGGAAAATGGTCCAAGATGGATTTTAATAAAAAAGAGGTTTTGAATTTAGAAGGCACATGTCAGAACTAAATATTCCCATTAACCCTATTACTATTCAAAGCAATTCCTAAAAGGACTGTGAAAGATATCAGAGAACTTGTAGAGTGATTTTAAATTTTCACACCATGCTTGCTTATTTTTCCAGTAATGTTCATTCTCAAAAAAATATTTGATAAGGTGGGGGTAAGGGAGAACACTGTCTTCATTCTGTATTTTTCTTTATGAATTCAAGCCAGAAAACTGTGTAAAAGTGACATTAAAGCGCAGGAAATCCAAGTCAGGCATAAATGCATGATGATAAATACATGAACATGTTTGAATTATGGCATTCTTAATAGATGTTGGGGAAAGGTTGCTGAATTATCAACTTATTTTAGCTGAGGCTTTAATTTATATCAATATGAGAGCCTAGTTTTATAATAATATGCCACAAATGGAGAGTGTTATTTTATTGCATTGACTTAATTAGAGAAATAAGCCCAGTGATAGGTAATAGAAAAATAAATTTTCACAGCCACTTACTAACATAATTGGTTACTTCTGTTTTCCATCCTTGGTTTCCTAGAGAAAACATGAAAAGTAAAAAGGGATTCTGGCTAAACTAATCTAACAAGATTTTGTTGGAAGCAGGCCAGATGATCAGGCATCACTTGGGAGATGATAGAAAATGAGGAACCTGATTAAATATTGAAGGTGATCAGATATGGAAGAAGGGGGATTCTGGCTGAACTGACATAGCAGGATTAATGCTAAAACTGGACGATGCAGAGATGAACACAAAAGTTTAAAGGCTAAGGCCTAGGGAAAAAGAGCTCAAAGGAGCCTGAGTAGAGTTTGGTTAAGGAGAAAATCTGCCCAAGTTCATCTCCGGTCAAGAGGCTGCTAAGGCATTGCCTGAATTCTACACTGACAATTAAAGTAGCATTTCCAGGTTTGCTTGACTTTTTGCCAAAGTTGCACATTTTGATGGCATTTATTATCAACAGACTAGAGTCTGTGTTTGAGTTTTCATCTTCCTTACTTATCCAGAACTATCTATTTATATACGCCTATGGATAGCCTGACCATCTTACTATTTATTAAGCTTTACAAATAGCAGGATTAAAACTTATAAACTATCTACACTGCCTTTAACACTTAAGATATTTCGCTCACAACTAAAAGTCCAGAATTTGGGTCTTAAAGGGTCTTCAAGATTTTAGCAATTCTTGCCTCCTGCTTATAGACTATTAAATGCCTAACCCAATCAGTATGGATGATTTGGGATATGATTTCAAAATATTACCATGATATAACTGCTCCCCAGTATGTGCTTAAATATTCATAAAAAATGGGGGAGGGATGTTTCTAAGCAATAGTTTTACTATTAATCATACATATGAAATTACTCAACTCCTTCCCCTTACACTTTAATTAAGTACGACACATTTACTTTGCCATAGTGTGGTAGATAGTAAATCTAATGGCTTATAAAGTTAGTATGAAATTAATAGGAGTATCAGAAAAGTACTTCCTGATTTATT
The DNA here is from genome assembly GCF_001890085.2 of Hipposideros armiger. Classification (NCBI taxonomy): domain Eukaryota; kingdom Metazoa; phylum Chordata; class Mammalia; order Chiroptera; family Hipposideridae; genus Hipposideros; species Hipposideros armiger. The sequence continues at coordinate 169,999 of NW_017732662.1, forward strand.
TTTCATAGTGAGATAAATGTACACTTCATGAGAGTTGGTGAGTTATTAAATGTAGGAAAGAGAAGCTGTGGGGTGGGACAGAAGGAGGGTATATTAGTCTCCTAGGGCTGCCATAATAACGGACCACAAAGTGTTTGGCTTAAAACAACAGAACTTGATTATCTCACAGTTTTAGAGGCTAGAGTCTGAAGTTAAAGTATCAGTAGGTCCACGCTCCCTCTGAGACTCTGGCTAGAATTCTTCCTTGCCTATTCCTAGGTGGTGGCCATTGATCCTTGGTTTTCCTTGGATTGCAGCTGCATCACTTGTCTCTGCCCCTGTGACCACACGGCATACCCCCTGTGTCTCTGTCCAAATTGCCCCCCTCGTATAAGAACACTAGGCACACTGGATTTGGACCTACCCTAGAGACCTCATTTTTACTTTATTAATTCTGCAAAGATTTGTTTTCAAGTAAGGCCATATTCTAAGGTACTGGGAGTTAGGACTACAACCTATCTTTTGGGGGTACACAATTTAACCCATATCAGAGAGTTCCAGATAGCTTTAAGATAGCCATCTTGGACTATTGGCATGCTAATAAGGCCAATAATGAAAACTGGGACTATAAGAAGGTGGATTTGGGATGACAGCAAGTTCAGGAAATAAGCAGTTTATGGTCAGCACTATCAATTGTGTTTGCCCAAGAAAAGTATACAGATTGTCAATATCTGTGGGTCAACAGTATTTTACTGATCAAGAAGAGTTAGAGAAAGAAACCAAGCAAGAGTGGGAAAAACTTGGGAGAAAAATTAAGGACAGTAAAGAGAATAAAATTACCAAAAAACACAGTGATCAATAGTCCTGAATGTTTTATCCACCTGGTAAAAAATTCTTACACTCACAACAGCTTTGTTCTGAATAAAAATACATCATAAATAGATATGCATTTCAATTAAAAGAAAAATAACAATGAAATGATACTTTATATAACCGGAAGCTATATGCAGACATTAATTCAACATTGAGCTGAGTAAAGTTCTAATCTAATCACCATGCTTGTTTCCTTGTTTGTTCAGTATAAGGTGGTCAGGATGCAGATAATGGAGGCCAGCTGTCTTTGTGCATGCTTATGAATGAATGTGTGGGTTGCTGTGTGAAAACTAGGCAACACTCTGACCAAGCCTGGACACAGACAGACTGGCCCCTGCCTCAGCCTCCTCTGTGGCCTTCATCTACATAGAGGAATACTTCAGCTCATGTCAGAATAATAGAGCCCAGAGTAATCACCTTCATGAGATGAGTTGGTCCTATAATTATAATTGAAGTTTCTACTCATCTTACAATTTCAATTACAGCCTAAACATTTCTGGGCTTTGATCTAGTAATGAGTGATATTTAGAAGGCCAAGTTCATAGATTAAGAACACAGGCCATTCGGTAACCCTCCCACCACTCACGCCACTTTACAAATTACAATAAATCTGGAATTATTTTGCTTTTTGTCTTAAATTATAAATAAATAAGGCTTTGTGATTCATAGTGTGGCTTCCCATTTGCTTTGAGGCAGTGGGGTGCAGAGGAATGAACACTGGACTGGAAGCTGGTACTTCTGGGTATTGTTCTGCTTCAGCCAGTAAGTTGCTGCATGAATACAAGCTTGTCTCTTACCTATATGAGCCCCAGTTTCCCTCATTTGCAAAAAGAGCATGCATTCAAATAAAAAATTGTATCTCATAGGATACAAACCTATGAGAAGTGGAATTATTCTCATTCTAAGATAGACTAGATTTTTCAAGATATTAAGGAAAATAACGTCAACCATTATGCTAAACATGGACTGATTATTCCCAGAGAGACTTGATAAACCTTTACATTTATATGAGCTGCTACAGCAATTTTGGAACTACTTCTAGGCAAAGAAGTGAAAAATAATGCTGTGCATTGACTTGTGACTTTTAAATCCAAGAACTTGAAATTATTTTAGACATTTAATAGGAAGATATGAACAGGAGAGCAGGTTTTAAATGTTCTGGTAACTAAGGCATTATTATCTTACTGTCACAGTAAGCAAGTTAAAAATATAGAATTTCTCAGTTCTGTTTGGGGTAGTATGAGTCAAAAAATGCAAAAATCTGGCTGGCCGAGTGGCGCGTTGGTTAAGAGCTGGCTTGGGACGACAGAGGGCCCTGGTTCGGATCCCACATATGAGGGCCAGTGACACTGCCCTCTACAGCTAAGATGCTGAACAACAGCTCAACCTGGAGCTGGGCTGCCATGAGTCGCTGGTGACCGCTTAGGCTGCAGCCCCTGTGGCAGTGGGTTGCCATGGGCTACCGTGTGTAGCCAGCAGCCAGCGTAAACGGCCAGCAGCCACTGTGAGCGGCCGTCCAGAAGCCAGTGACTGATCTGCCTCACCTGGGAAGAGCGCAGTGATGGTGCCAACTTGGGCCAGTGAAGCACGTCCTCTATAACTAGACTGAAGAACAAAAGGACAGCAACTTCTCTGTTCCCCTTCCTCCAATTACCCAATAAAAATCTTTAAAAAAAAAAAAAAGCAAAAATCCTGTCAGTTAATGGAGAGACTCAGTTGTACCAGCTAAAAGAAATTTAAAATTCCTTTGACTAAAACAGGAAATAACTGGGTAGTAAATTAAATAGTATATCCCATCAAGAGCATTGTTTCCAATAAAGCAACCATGGAGCTTTGAACAATGACATTTATTCATCCAATTCCAAATGATTTATTGAGGTCTTCTGCGTGCCTCATATTGTTTTGGGTGCTGAGGATAAGAAAGTGAACAAGCAAAATACATCTCTGCCCTCATAAGGATTACATCCCAGTGGACCAAGGTAGCAATAGATGAACAAATAAATATTACAGGATTTTTCAGAGAATGACATAAGCTTTGAAAAAAATATACTGTAGGGATGTAGTAGAGAATGGTATGGGGGCGAGATCACTTCATTATGGAGGTGACTTTTTTCTGAGACCCAAATAATGAGAATAAACCAATGTTGTAGGCAAAATAGAAGCAGAAAATGTTCATGGCCCAAACCTGTGAATAATGTTACCCTACCCAGTAAAAGGAACTTTGCAGGTGTGGTTAAATTTAAGGACTTTGAGATGGAAAGATTATCCTGAATATTTATTTGGATGGGCTCAGTCTTATTATATGAGCCCTTAAAAACACATAAGGAAAGCAAAAAGTGGGTCAGAAAGGTGAGATGTGAGAAAAAATCTACCTGCCATTGATGACAATGAAGATGGAGAAAGAGGGTCAGGAGCCCAGTAATTCAGCAGCTTCTAGAAGCTGAGAATAAGCCTCAGTTTACAGGCAGCAAAAAAAAAGAGACCTCAGTTGTATAGCTGTAAGAAACTGAATTTTGTCAACAACTCAAATGACCAGGAAATAGATTCTCCTGTAGAACCTCCAGAAAGGAATGCAGCCTGTTGATACTTTGATTTTATTCCAGTGAAACCTATATGAGTCTTCTGACCCAGAGAACTGTAAGACAATAAATTTGTATTGTTTTAAACCACTAAGTTTGTGGTGATTTTTATGGCAATGATAGAAAACCAATAAAGCTAGTGCCATAGTCTGTTCAGGCTGCTATAACAAAATACCATTGACTGGGTGGGTTATAGACAACAGAAATTTATTTCTCACAGCCTGAAGGCTGGAAATCTGAGGTCAAGGTGCCAGCATCGTCAAGTGAGAGCCCTCTTCTGGGTCACAGACTGCTGACTTCTTGCTGTGTCCTCACCTGGTGGAAGGGGATGGGGAGCTCTGTGGAGTTTCTTTTGTAAGAGCACTAATCCCATTCATGAAGGCTCCACCCTAATTCTAAAGGCCAGACCTCTTAAAATCATCATATTGAGGATTAGGATTTTAACATACAAATTGCAGGGGACACAAACTTTCAGGCTATAGCAACTCACTTTGTAAAAAATAAAGTTCAAGGGAAGAGTATTCCAGGGAGAGGGAACAGCAAATGTAGAGTCACCAATGTAGGAATGGATTTACTGTATTTTATAAACAGAGAAAAAAGCAAACAGAAATTCAATACTGAATTTGAAGTGTGATGATTGATAGGGAGAATGATAAGAGATGAAATCAATGAGGTAGACAGGGACAGGTTTCAAGAGCTTTATTGGCTCTGGTAGAGAGCTTGGATTTATTCTAAATGAAATTCAAAGACAGCAGAAGGCTTTAAATCAAAGTATGACATGATATAATTTATTTTAAAAATATTTATTAGTCTGGCTGCTGTGTGGTAAATGGATTGTAGGAGACAAGCGAAAGTGCCAAGGAACACTAAGAAATGATACAATAGTCTACATAAAATGATTGGGAAATGGCAATGGATGCAGAAAACAGGGATGGATTCAGGATACATTTGGACAGCATGAGCTGGTGGTTTGGAAGCAGGAAGTCAGTGGAGGAAAAATACCAAGGATGACTCATGTTTTTGCTTTAAGGAATTGGCTAGTTGGCAGAGCTAGTTTCTTTTATATGGAGGAAACTGAAGAGGAAAACATAGTTCCCATTGACTATTGATGATAATTAACCAGAAAGATGGAATCTGAAACATAAATTGATCAAAAGCAATCGGAATATTTGGATTTCTTATTTATTCCTCAGGATATGTGGGAGTCTCTCCTATCACTTTCTCCAGCACCTTGATGAAATTTTAGAATGTTTATTCAAGTGTGAGCTCCACATAACACAACTTAATTCCTTTAGGCATCCCTGACAATATGGCACCCAGAGCCCACATGCAGCCCATATGCTGTGGGTACTATTTACCTCCTGCAGCTGTAGAATTTATTTTAATAATACTTAGGGATGTGGCACACTAACAGGTTTGTTTTCCCTTGGGGCTTGGCTTTAGCTGTGCTATTATTGGATGAAACTGAACTGACAAGACAGATTTTAATAGGAATTTCCAACAAAGCTCTCTGAAAAGAACTGGAAATGATAACTAGAGTAAGAGTTATAATTTATTGAGATCCTATTCTGTACTGAGTATTGAAATAAGTGGTTTCCACATGCTTTTTACCTGATGTACTTACTACTACCTTTAACTCATTTGCTATATATACAAGTTCAGGGAGGTCACAGAACTAGCAAGAGTGGAGCTGTGATCGAATACAGGCATGCAATTCTTCATATTTGACATTCTTAACCCTGACAATAAATATTTTTCTTCCCTGATATCTCCCTTATAAATGCCTAAAATTCTACCATTTTATGTAACAAATATTTACATATTCACACACACACACACACACACACACAATCTCAATTAAGTATCATAGCAACCCTTTAAGGAAAGTGTTGTTTTATATTTTCTGATAAAGAAAGTGAAGCTTAGAGGGTGTAATATGTTTTCTAAGTTCACAGAGCTACAATTTGGAGCTGCTGGGATTTGTTCTAATTCTAAATCTCAATCCCAGTTTGTTTCCCAGGCTTATTTCTCCAACACAAAAAGTAATAAATAGAGAACATTTATTCAAAAACAGCAACTTAGTGTTTATTATATACAGGCACTTTCTAAGAACTTGAACATAGTCCTTTTTAAAAATCTAATTGCTGGGAACTTTGCTTCTCACCTTGATGGAGTAATTGGTACCAGACTTACCCTCCTGCCACAAACAATACAAAATTGAACAAAATGTAGGAGTTCATTGTTTGAGGCATTGAATATCAAGTCGTGCCGTACTGTGATCCTTTAGAGGAGAGAAACACACAAAGTGAGCCCCAAGTTCTTTCTACTTTCTGCTTGGGAGAATTTTTTTCTGGACCACAGCACAGGGAAGATGAGCCCAAGGAGACAGTAGAGATCCTAATAAGGTGTGGAGTCAGAGATCTGAGTTTGAACTCACTGAAGTGTCTGGAATGTGTGCAACAGGGCACTGGAGAGAAGGAAGAGTGCAAAGATGAGTGCAGAAACATGCCTGCGGTCCTGGGTAAGGGCTGGGTTGTACAAAGGCAGGGCAAAGCTTACTGAGGCTTAACAGAGTGCAGATGCTGTGGACTGACACCTGCATGTAACTATCTGAGATCACACAAAGCTGAGGTTGCTGAAATCCTGGCTTACCAAAGTGGATGGATCTCATTAATTACGGGGTACATTCAGCTGAGACCACAGAGAGACCAGACTTCAGAATTAAGAAACCCACAGTAGAGCTAAGGTGACACCTTAGGACAAAACTGAAATAGCCCTAAAACAAACAAACACAAAAATGAAAACTGACAGTTTCAAGAGAATTTCCCATAATTTATCTACATGCCAGAACAAAGCACTATACCTTTTCTACATATTAAACAGTATTCAGACTGCCTACAATGTATCACCTACTATTTCCAACAGTAATTTTAAAAATTACTAGACGTGTGAAGAAACAAGAAAGTGTAACACATATCATTAAAAAAGACAATAGACTGAGAGATGACCCATGTTAGAATTGAGACAAAAACTTTATACATGTTCAGGGACCTAAAGAAAGACAAAAGCTAGATCAAGTGAAAAGATGAGTACTCTTAACAGTGAAGTAGAAATTAAAAAACAAAACAAAAAAAAATCTAAGAAAGTTTTACAACTAAAAACTACTATAATGGAAAAGAAAAATCCAGTGGATGGACTATTGAGAAATTTGGCTACTACAGAAAAGGGGGGGGGGGAAAGAAAAAGAAAAGAAGGATCAGTGAACTTGAAGGCAGATCGATGGAAATTGTTTAAAATGAAGAACACAGAGAAAGATAATTCAGCCATCAGAATGTTAGCTGTGGAGCTCCATGTACTTATTCCTTAGCTAAACAATAGGTGAAAAAATATGTATTTTAAACCAACATTTAAAGTCTCTGAAAATTGTCTTAAGGGCATAGAGAAAAGTGAAGATACATTATTCAAGAAAATCTATTAAATCACGGGAAGAATAGTGAGAGCCGTTCGAACTTGAGACACAACTTAATCCCACCTCAGAGTGACAGAAGTGCCACTATTTGTGAAAGTGGCTAAAATGGAGGTGGGAAGGGGATTCCCTCTCTTCTCCCAGCTCCTAGTCAAGGTTGCCATATCTCTCCAGGAAGAGAGAGATGCAAAGCTTTGAGTTGCAGACTAACTTTCTGGTAAATATAGCCAAAAGGTGGTGATTTCCTTCTTCCTCCTTAACCTCCATGCACAGAATGATGTGCTGAGCTGAAGATCCTGGAAGAGGCAGTCACAGAAAACCAGACATCATTCTAACCCAATACACTTACAAACCTAGGTTCTCATTCCCAGAGCAGCAGACCGCTCACTTTCTACACCCACCACAGAGATTTTGTCCAGGGGGAGAGGCAGGCCATAAGAACACTGTGATCCCAAGTTCTCTGCAAAGAAACCTAATTTACTGAAACAGAATGTGGAAAAATTTAAGCCTAAGGACACTCTTAAAAACCGTGATTTTAGTGGTAAGCAATTAAGAAGAGGCTAGTTGTTCCATACGAGCTAAACTGTAGTCTAGATAGCTTACCAGAGAGAACCTGGGAAAAAGACAGTTAATAAAAAGAGCCTACTAGGGCAAGAAAAAAAAATCTCACTAACTGGTCTTAAAATCTACTCCTGCAAAGGAGCCTGGATTTAATTGGATTAGACTATGGAGCAGTTTGTCCCCTAGGGCATTGTTGAAAACAATAAGGCAATTAGCTGGCAATTAGTGGAGCCTAATGACTGGTAAGATACCAACAGAAGTAGTTTAACAGAGAAATCAGGAAAAAAGATATTCACACTACACCAGCTAAAACCACTATAATCCTGGGATGCCTGCATAGTATCAAGATATATTTCTGCTCGTGTATTCTCTTAACTAATTTTAAAAGCCATTGTGTTAAACAATATACATATAATTGAATTGTTGAACCTAAAAAATAGAGTATGAAATACATTTCACAATACATGCGTGAGGAGGGGGTGGGAGCTAAGCTGCACTGGACTCAGGACATGACCTCAGATGGGAACTTGAATCTATAGAAAGAAACTAAGAGAATAAAAATTTCAAATAAGAATGTAAACTGTAACAAAACTTTAAGTCTATACTTGGTCTTTTTTTCTACCTCAATTTCTTTAAAAGATATAAAATTATATAAAGTAATAATTAAAACAATGCATTGCAGAGGTTGTGTCATATACAGATGCAATATGTATGACAATAACAACACCAAATAAGGAAGAAAGAATAGAGGTATATAGGAGTAATGTTTCTATATCTAGTTGGAAATAAATTATTATAAATCTGAAGTAGATTCTGATAAGCTAAGATGTATATAGTAGGCCTTAAGAAAATAATTGTTAAAATACAGTGAAAAAAATGAAAGTAATTAAATATCACACTAGAAAATATTCACTTAATGCAAAGGAAAGCAGTAAAGAAAGAGCAGAGGAACAAACAGACATAATACACATAAAAAACAAAAATAAAATGACAAATAACTTGTCCAAATATACAAATAATAATATTAAATGTGAAAGGATTAAACAATACATTCAAAATGTAGAGGTTAAATTATTTTTTTCAATTACAGTTAACATTCAATATTATTTTATATTAGTTTCAGGTGTACAACATAGTGGTTAGGCATTTATATAATTTATGCAATGATTCCTCCCAATTGGCCTAGTACCCACTTGACACTATAGATAGTTGTTTCAACATTATTGACTATATTCTTTATGCTGTACTTTACATCCCTGTGACTATTTTGTATTTTCAATTTGTGTTTCTTAATCCCTTCACCTTTTTCACCCAGCTCCCTAAGCCCTCTCCTCTCTGGCAACCATCAGTTTGTTCTATGTACATATAAGTCTGTTTCTGTTTTATTTGTTACTTAATTTTGTTCTTTACATTCTACATATAAGTGAGATCATGTGGTATTTGTCCTTCTCAGTCTGACTTATTTCACTTAGCATAATACATTCTAGGTCCATCCATGTTGTCACAAATGGTAAGATTTCATTTTTTTCATGGTCAAGTAACATTCCATTGTATACATGGAATGAATGAATGAATATTTTTTTAAATGTAGAGATTAAGAGACTAGATTTAAAGAACATTATCTTACTATATGAAGTCTACAAGTAACAGAATTTAGATTCAAAAATACAAATAGGTGGAAAGTAAAAGAATGCAAAAGGTCATATTATTCAAACAGTAACCATAATATAGCTATAGTGGCTATACTAATATCAAACAAAATAGATTTGAAACAAAGAAATGTTACTTGAGGTAAAGGGGATAAAGATAAATAGCCAATCCATTAGGAATATGTAACAATTATAAATATATATGCACCTCACAACTGATCCCCAAAATACATAAAACAAAAACTAATAAAATTAAAGAAAAAAATAGACAGTTCAAAAATAATAGTTGGAAACTTCAGTACTCCACTTTCAAATATAGATAGAACAACTAAGCAAAACATAAACAGGGAAATAGAAGACATTAAGAGCATTATAAAGCAACAGACCTAACAGATATCCAAAGAACACTCAAAAATAGCAGAACGCACATTCTTCTCAAGTACACATGGATCATTCTTCAGGATAAAGCATATGCTAGGCAATAAAAGAAGCCTCAATAAATTTAAAAGGATTGAAATCATGCAAAATATGTACTCTGACCATAATGGAATAAAATCAGAAATCAATAATAAAGAGAAATTTGGAAAATATACAAATATGTGGAAATTAAACAACACCTAAATAAACAGTAGGTCTAAGAAGAAATTACACAGGAGATTATAAAATAATTTGAAATGAGTGAAAATTAAAATGTAGCATAGCAAACAGGTATAAATTAGACTCTACCAAATGCTTTAACTATACCCTATATGTTTGCTGTATTTAAAAAACAACTCCTAGAGATTATAAATAGTTTTGTCTGTATTTTTTCTCCACAGTCTAATAATCTACCTTTAATTTAAAGTACATGGTTGTATGATATCAGGGGCAGAGGGAGTGGGGTTGTGGACTAGGGGAGGGGGGTTGTCACTTTGAGGGTTAAAAAGTATAACTATTGCACTGTGTTGTACACCTGAAACTAATTAAACAATAATAATAAAAATAATAATAAAGTACATGGTCCACATACATTTAATGTAATTATTGATACTATGTTTGTCTACCATATAGTTCCTGTTTCCCTTTGTTTTTTGTTCTTCTGTTTTGTGCTGGTGATATTAGAAGCTATTGATTATCATTGCCTTGTTTAATCATATTCTAATTTTATTAGTAGTATGTTTCTTTATTCCCTAAGATGTTCACCAAGGAGTGTTTTTTTCTTTTTTCTTTCTTTCTCCCCTCTCTTCCTTTCCCCTTTCTTTCTCTTTCGTTCTTTCTTTCTTTCTTTCTTTCTTTCTTTCTTTCTTTCTTTCTTTCTTTCTTTCTTTCTTTCTTTTATCACTACAAAAACATATATTTAAATATATTTGAAGAATTTTAATGCATTGCAGTTATTATCCTCCATATGTTATACTGATTAATGCACAAACTGTCCTATCTTTGGTCAGTGGGAACATTTTCAAGTTAATTCTTGAATGTTTTTGCATGACCCTCACATTTTTGGATGTCTTCCTTGTTTTCTAGAATGATGAGAATATTCCAGGCCTATCTCCACATTTCCTAACCTATACCTAGCTTTATCCATTTCTAAAAAGAGATTTGATTAGGTTCAGTCATTTATGGCATTTAGAGACCACAGTCTGGGCATTGGATATGCTCATTGCTTTGGGTTGACCACTTTTTCTAGGCCTTTCAATAAATAGCAACAGGAAATAATTTGTCTTTCTTTTTCCTTTAAAATAAAAGGCATCATGAGTTCCTACTGATATTTCTAATTCAAATTTAGAAGTTGTTTATATAACCTCATCAATTTTTTATCTTTACCCATTTTCTATCATACAGAAAATTTGCTTCCTGTAATATGCACATAATAGTTTCAAAATAACTGTACTACCATGAAATATGACAAATAAAATCAGTTTGAACCTTCTGTGAAATGCTTTTGTCCTTGGGATACATTTTGCTAGAGTCATTCAATCAAATTACTGTGTGTTAATGTTTAATGGAATAAATTCACTTCACTTACGTGTATGTCACCAAGTCAAAACACAGGTTTATTTGTTTCATTTTTGTTTTGTTTTTAGTGTTTGCTTTAATAAAATTAATTCAGATTTATAATTGTGTAAATATTTATTTTGTTCTAAGTCAAAAATAATATATTCAGAGACATATAGCTTTTATCCATATTTCCTCAATGCCATTCTCTTCTTTTCCTTTTGTTAAACATTTTAAAATGTTTCTGGTTTATCTTCTTTTTAAATACAAGCAAATGCATATACACTTTTGTAACATTCCTTTCTTAAATATGGTAGCACACTACACACACTTTTTTCTTCCTTGCTTTTGTCATTTAATATATTTTGGCGATCCTTCCATAGTAGTATATAGAGTTATTCCTCATTCCATTTTATAGTTGCATAATATTCAATTTTGGATATATCAGAGTTCATTTAACCAGTCGTCTATTGATGGATATTGTTTGTTTACAGCTCTTTATTATTGCAGATGATGCTCTTTAACTACATTTAAAGACGAAGTTTACTGAATATAATCTGAGTCTTTAATCAAATTATCAAAGTTTCAAAGTCATTAAAGTCTCAGTAAATGAATGAGTTGTTGCATTTTGTTCTAAAACTAAGGTAATTTTTCTTCCTTTTGTAGTTGAACTCTTCCAGAATATAAAAAGATTTATGTGGTCATAAAATATTTCAGATTACCTTGATATTTGAAGAAATGCATTATTTTACCTGTGTTGTCTTCAATCTTTCATCAGATAGATACTTTAAAAAATGGCAATCACAACAAAACATTAAATATGGGGATTATATTTGGAGATCATTTAATTCAATATGGGGTCATTGAATTAAATATAGGAATGTGGTAACATTTTCTGTCCTAATTATGGTTTTAATATATGCTTTTAAAGGACAGTTATATAATAGTTTAATGAAAGTTATACAATACACTCTTAGTAAAAAAATACACATATACACAATCCTGTAATAATTTCAGCATGAGCAGCAAAGCTCTAACATCCATCCTTAGACTCTGGTTAGGAATCTACCTTCAAGTTAACACCACATGCAAATGAAACAGCTGTTGTGCAGGATGTAACTTTCTCTGCATACAAGGACAGCTTCATAAATGCACCCACATGCTTTCTCACAGAAATTATGAAGAATAGTTCATCTCTAAAGACAGATTTGGTTTTCTGTTAAAATGGCATTTTTACCTTTACAAAGAAATTTTGTAAAATTCCATCAAGTAGAAATGGGGGGGGGGAATGCTGTTTTTCAACTGGAACTGGGAAGACCAGTTACTATTAGTCAACAGTGATTGGAATATTCATTCACTTGTTAAATACACACACACACACACACACACACACACACACACACACACATATGCCAGATTAGGTGTGCTGGGGAATAACTGCTGATCAAAGCTAAATAGATTTTCTGCCTCATGGAGTTTAAAGTGTAGTGATAGAGATAGATATTAATCAAAGGCTCATTAAAGTAATTACATTGAAGGAGTATGATGCTATAAGGAGAGCTTATAATGGAAAGAGTTGACCTAGTCAAAGAAAGCAGTACGTCTTCCTTTTAAACAGAAAATTAATGACTGAGCTAAGATATAAAAACAAAAACCAAAAAACAAAAAAAAGAGAGAGAGAGAAAGGTTATTATGTAGGGGAAGGAGAAAGGGAAAATATTTCACCACAAGCAAATTCTGAATTCATGAATATTTCATGGCTAGAAAGATTATGGAATTGAAATCTTCCACATATTATTCATATATATATATATATATACATATATATATATATATATACATACACACACATATATTTATATATGTGTATATATGTATGTGTATATATATATACACACACATACATATATGTGTGTGTATATATATATATGTGTGTGTATATATATGTGTGTGTGTATATATATATATATATAAAATCAAGAGGAAATTAATAAACCTCATTTTAGTAATGTGTCTGTAGGTTGACCATTATCCTCGATTGCTCAGAGCAGTCATGGTTCCAGTCATGATATGTTATAAATAGTGCTCCTTTTATTCTCGGAAGTGCCCCTGTTTAGACAATGAATGGCACGGACATCTATTAATACATTTCTTCTGAGTACTGGAAACCTTTACAAGTTGAATCTTTGATTTTTAAAACTCTTTTTAGCGGTGAGTACTATTTGACAGCCATGAATTTCTGGCAATTTCTGTTTCTTTTTAACTTCAGAAGTAGTTTATTATTTTGTACTGTATATTTAATATTGCAAATATATTCAGTGACAACATTTCTACTCTTGGAAAAAGAACTATCCTGTCATGCTTCTGCATGTGTTCATACAAGCATCTGCATACACCATTGTATGTAAAACTATTAATTGACATTTCCTGTATTATCTGAGCATCATCCTTGTATTAACAACCTGGTCCTTGATGATTAATTTAGTGGTATCATCAGTCTTTTTTTTGCCATTTCATACTAAAATGTGAGCAATTACATGGTAACCTTATGTGTTGTCCCACTGCCACCTGGTGGCAAAAGTATAGAAAACGCAGCAAAACAAAGATGGATGACTGTCCAGGTGAAAGTCGTTTCCCACAGCATGAAACTCACATGTTCTCAGAATTTTTTCAAAGACCCCTAATAAGCATTTTCCATATCTAAGGTTTGGCTCTTTCAGTAACCTGTACACATAGCCCTAAGAAACAAGGAATAAAATTGTCAATGATTAACCAATATATCTTCATTGAAGAAAATGTGAAAATAGTGAGATGTTAAAAGATCTACTTTAATTATGGAAGCATTATATTGGAATGCTTTCTTTCAGTAATTTTAAATTTCAAGGATAACCTTAAAAGTTTATTTTGTGTGCCTTCACTCTTTTGTAGACAAAGGAAATCACTTATCCTAATATTTGAAAATAATAAATACTTTTTCAATATCAAATAGGTCTAGTTCATGACCTCCCTTTGTGGTTTAAGTCATTTTCAAACTAAACCTCCAACACTAAAATCACTGCTTTTTGCTTAAGTGTCTTGTCTTTACTGTTACTCTATTTTTATTATTCTTTACATCATGATAGAGCCAGATGTTGACTGGCATTTTTCAATGTCTTGAAATTTCATTATATCCTCTGAAAGAATATGTATTTAAGGAATTAATAATACTAAATACTACTTTGGCTCTTGCTATTTATTTTTTTCTAATTTATTATGCTTTTAATTAATGAATCTCGTAGAATATAAGGGTTGACTTCAGTGGTCAACTTTTTCTATTTGAGAAATTTTTCAGTTCAGGCTTCCATAATTGTCACAATTGTATGTATGTGTTTATGTGATATAGATACTCTATTTGAGTTATTCATATATATATATATATATATATATGATGTATTTCTATATTAGAATTGAGTCCATATATATGTATACACATTTAGTATTAAATTAATGCTTTATATTTTTTCCAGCTTTATCAAGATATAATTGACATATAACATTGTGTAAGTTTAATGTGTACAATGTGATGATTTAATACACATATATTGCAAAATGCTTACCACAGTAAGGTTAGTTAGCACAATTATTTACCTCACATGATTACCATTTTGTTGTTGTTGTTGATATGATGAAAACATTAACACTCTACTCTCATAGCAGCTCTCATATTTTAACCAATTTTCTTTATGTTCTACTCCATCTGGTTCTCAAAAAACCTCGTGTGAGGTCAAGAGGGAGGAAAATAGGACTGAGCATTCCTATTTCATAAATAAGGAAATAGAAACATAAATTGGCCAAGTGAAGAACTGTTGAACCTAGGAATTCTCTTGTTTCAGTGCATCGCAACAAATGATGAGACAATTTGTCCTTGCTTTTTGAATGTCCGCAGAAATCTAATATCACTAAGGGAATTTGGCATGCTCTGGAAGTCACCCCCAGGGAGGTGTGAAAGAGCGAATGAGCATCGCCTTACATTTTACTAGGTGTAGGTCATGGCCTCAGCTGAAAAATTAGAATTATAACACATTCCTTCCCAGTTTTATCAGAGGATTAGAGTTAATTTATGCAAAGCTCATAGCATGCCACGCAGATATTGTTACCAATAGCTGTTATTAAGAAGAAAACATGAAGCTCACAAAATTCTTGAGGATCATCAGACATGTACAGAAGACAGGTCCTCTTAAGATAAACTTAACTGACTATGGATTGCCTGGAATGTGCTGCCAGACATTACTTGTGAATTCCAGAGCTACCTCATCTCTTGTTTGGTGCCTAGCAACGACTTTATCGCTGCCATATTAACACCGATTGGGAAGAATATATAAGTGTTTTTACTGTTTGCAAATCTAGTTCCCTTATCTAGAGTCACATATAGTTATAGTTAATTTGGTTCCACCCAACCAGTGCATGAGGGCATATTTTGTCTTAGCACTGTGCAAAAGAGATTTAATAAAACAAACAAGCAAACAAATAAAACTCTGAATTGTATTAAGTATATCCAGGTAATATAGGAAAGAATGGATTGTACAATACAACAAATAAAAATGGCAGCTTTATAATTATACGATCATTCCTGGATATGACGTGTGTGTGTGTGTGTGTGTGTTTGTGTGTGTGTGTGTGTTAATTAAACAGCATACATGCCCTAATCACACAAGCAAAAACAAACTATATAACACACATTGCTTGTAGGCAAGAAAAGTGACTGAGTTTTTGGCCAGGACTCAGAGCTGAGAAGACACTGCCAGGTGCCAAGAGATTCTAACCAGTCAGTATCTAAGCAAAGAATGTTAGAGAGGGCAATAAATGGCTTGGAGAGAAAAACAAAAAGTGTCACCTAGTAACCACTTTACAGTAGCATGCTGAGGCCAAAGCCTTCTCAAGATAGCAGTGCCTTATGCAAAAAATATAAAAAAGTGACCTGTGGAAAAAAAGACAAGCTATGCTAGGGGCTATTGTTTCCTTAGAAGAAGTTATTCAGAGTAAAAAGAGAGCATTTATGTAATAGCTGTAAGAGAATTTGATAAAATGAGTAAAACGATTTTTGAAAGTTCAGGAAATCATTACTGTAATGAAAACAAATTTCTTATTTTTATGCAAATACTAAAAATGTGTGCATTTTTTTCAGCATATTTATTTATAATTCCCATAAACAGATATAGCTGTCTTTAAGCAAATATATAAAACAGAAGTTACAAAAAAATAAATTTGAAGATAATAGTTTTCTTTATAAAACATGTTACTGTCCATTTTCTTTACAAAATAAGTTCCACTTGTGCATTTAAGTTTAACTTTCAAAAGATGGTGATTTACAAACAACTGAGGGTATGGCATATAATGAAAGGTCTACCATTGACTCAGGCATGAGAATTATAATAAAATGATACTGCACACTCAGATTGTGCTTTTAAGTATCACGGAAATTCAAGCATTATAATAGATGGTTTACACGCTAGACAAGGAAATTGACTTTACTAAAAAGGGAGTCTAATATATCTCCAGGGTGATAGAAAAATGAAAAAAGTGAAAAGATCCAGTCTTTAAGAACCTGAGTTCTCAAATGTTGAATTGTTGAACTATGATTCTTTTCTGATTTCATAACACAGAGACAGGAGCATTCAGTTCTTACTCAGAACTGATCTTCAGAGAAAAATAAACGACCAGAAGATTGAATAGAGATCTCTATAGTCTCGTTATAGTGAACAAAAATGTCTGGCTTTAATGAATGGTTGACTTTTTTAGGAAGAAAATATTGTGGGTGTGTGAAGGGGGTGGGTGTGTATATTTCTCCTACTACTGTGATTTTCTACCCTGGCTTCACATTATATCACCCAGATCACCTGGGAAGCTTTTTAAAAAGAGAGATGTTTGTTCCTCACTGTAAAATAATTGAATTGACTCTCTGGAGGTAGAACCCAGGCATTTTTTAAAAAACTCTCCAGATGACAATATGGAATAGCCCTGGTTAACAAACAATGACCAACATCAACAATAATTGACACATTCAGTCTATACGTGCCAGGCACTATGTCGTGTGATTGACTCACGTTCTCTCATTTAATCCTCACAATAAGGCTACGGGTTGGTATGGTTTTTATTCCTGTTTACACATGAGAAAAATAATGGTTTAGAGACAGTATGTAACTTGCTAGAATATAGGGATTGGAAAGAGAGAGAAAAAAAAGGATTATCTGATTTCTGGAATTAATAATCTACTTCTGTTACCAAACCTACAAATTCATTCAATTCTCATGTTTTGAGTCCCTATTCTATATTAGAATTTGGAGACAGAGATAAGTAGGACATGGTCCATGACCTTGGGGCATTTATTCCTAGTTCTTCTGCCGAGAATGTGTGACTACTTGTATCCCTCTGCCTCTCGTGTACATTTTCCCCATCTGTCTTTAGCAGCTCTTCAGATAGGCATTTTGCAGCAGCTGAACAAAGGCATTTGAAGCTGGTACATGGGCAGCGTTTTCTATTTGGACCTTTAATTCTAAAGCAGTGGTAGGTTGTTGGCTGGCTAATATTTAATACAAGTTGAGTTTTAGTGAATTAAATTGCCCTTCCGAAGAGATGTATTTGGCTCCTGTCTCAGTTGGATACATTCGCTAACATTTCTATCCATGGTACCTAGCATAGTTTCTACCTAGTACGTAATAGGTATTAAATAACTTATTTACTTGAAGGAAACCAAACTGAATTGGAAGAACACCTCAAGATGTCAATCTGAGTTACTCAAGGATTCATTGTTTGAGGTTTCTTTTTCTTTCAGAGGCTTAAACCTTCTATTTCTAGACGAATGGTGTTAGACTACCAGATGAGGGCACGTTGATGGAAGAAAGCCTTATTTAGAGAAATGACGAACCTGTTTTGTGTCTGGTGGGATATATTTAGTCTCGTGATTTGATCCAAATTTATATATTCACTGGGATGAGAGGTTTACAAAAGTGCCATGTACCCTACTGAGTCCTTCATTAAATATTAAGCAGATATGATTGGAATTAAACATTAAACTGATTCCAGAAAATTAAAATAAGCAAAGTTATCATTTGGTGGCCGAGGTTTTGTACTTTGAAGCTTATATATACAATTACAGAAAAGCCTTTAGACAAGGAAAGCTTTTAACTTTGGGAGAGAAAAAGTTGTAGTAAAGTCTCTGATGTAAGAACACAAATGTTTCCACTCAGAAATGTTCACTAACTCTTGGGATTTAAATGCTGAATTTTGAGGTCTGTCAAAAACTATCGGCGAGGCATTCTCTCTAACTAGACAAAAACTGAAAGAGAATAACGCCCCCTCCATAGACCAAGACTTTTCAAATCATCTTCCCTAGAATCCAGGTGGGAGAACAAGCCTGAAAATGAAACTTAACCTTTAATATTTGCATAAAAATGACTGTTTCAGGGTTTTACATAGCAATGTATGAGTGAAGGGGAAAAAACATATAATCTAAGCCATTCTTACTTGTGGAGACCTTATTTGAGCAGCTAGCACCATCGGTGAGAAGCTGTCAGAACTCTCAGATCTGATAGCAAAGACTGGCCACGGCCCTCACGAGCAATGAACCGACCAGCACATTCAATTTTAATTAAGTCCCCATGCCAGTAAAGAAGGCTTTGGGGGAAAAGCAGGCTTTGGGGGTGCCATGTGTTTATGGAGTTGCTCTCTGTTCATGGAATCATTTAAAATAATTACAGCTGTGTGGACATTTTACTGACCGATCAAAAGAATTTTGTCATTTGACTCCTGCAAAACATTTGACATAACTACAAAATGATCTTTGAATTATGCACACCTTTCTGGCTGTTTGTTCTCCTGGGAGGCAAGGCTTTCGTCCAGAATTGCTGTCTCTCCTGAATTTAGGCCAGCTCCTCCTCTTTCACTTTCCTGTCATAAGTAATCAGTGGAAAATAAACCATTCCATTCCTTTTTGCGAAAACACCAAGGACTTGAAGGTAATGTTTTTTACTCTAACTCCAAAGAGGGGAAGGAGGCCAATTACAGCTGTCGAAGGCAAGCTGGACTCCACCGTTGCAGGTAATAAGATCTGTCTGACACTCACCATCTGCACCTTTGCAACACAAGTTGCTATCAAATTACATTTCCCATAAAGAAATTAAAGAAAAATTGAATCACACACCATATGTAGATCCATCTCCTCTGGTGTTATTTACATTTGCCTTTGCCACAGTGACTGTTAGGAGAAAGGATACTCGTGACCTGCTCTGTGACAAAGCTACGGCTGGGTGGCTCCACTGTTAAGATATGGATTCATGCCAGGAATGCCACCTTCACATATTATGTTAACAGCTTATCAGTTACCTTAGGAACAGGGGGCCACAGGTTCTGTGAGTCTTTTCTCCTCACCCTGGAGAGGGAGGGAGGAAGGGAGGGAGGGAGAGAGAGAGAATTCATGCAAGTTAGGAGTCCTATTGCAAATATTTCTCTTAGCTAAAAGTTGGTGCTATGGATAAAGACTAGAACTGGGAAGCAATAGCTTTCTTTAATAGCATTGAAAAGATTCAGAAAATCCCTTTTAGTTTTAAAGCCGTGGTTGACAGTACAATAAGGAGAGGAAGGATAGGAAGTGTGTAAATTGAGAAGACGCTTAAAATCAAGACTCTATCTTCATTTTGTTGTTTAGCTGGCTTGTTGATCTTTAACCTCTCCCAGTAACTTGCCTCTTTTCCCTAGGTATATTTACATGTTATACTTTCTTTTATATTAAAAAAAAGATAAAAAGAAGTTATCAGATCACCTCAAGTCCCTGTTCTGTTATTGTAGTATATCTCCCCTAACCTTTATCATTATGGTGTTGAAAATCTCCATTTGCTCACCTCCGGTCAGTGCCTCAGCTCACTACAACTTTTGTTGTTCAGCCTCAGCACTCCATTAAACTGGAACATCCCCAATTCAACGCACGCATTTTAGTCATCATGCTCTAACTCTCTGCCCCAACAACATTTTACTACTTCTTTCTTGATTGAACTCCAGCTATTTACTGCTTCATTAATATTATTTCCTGATTTTTCTTCAACCACTTGTGGTCTCCTTTTCTTACTGCATTAAATTCATCCTCTTTTCCCATCCCCACTGTTGTGACTTTAATACAGGACCTTAGCTTTTTTTTTATTTGTTACTTCAAAACTCTCCTAATTAGTATCCTTCCTCTGGTTTATTTTACTTTCAACCCTTTTACTTCTTGCTGCCTCTCCTATAGTTTTGTAACAACACTGCTTTCTCCTCCCTTACTTTATTAAAATCCTGCAATCGTTGTTAGGATGAAACCCAAACATCTTATCATGCCCTGAATGTGTCCTAGTAACTGCTCCCTAGCGTCATCTGACACTCATCTACAGTCACAAAACCATACCAAAGGGTTTGCAATACACCTGACTGTTTCATTCTCCTCATCATAACATAAATATCTGATTACAACCTTTGATAAAGCCCTTACTTCACTTTTCACCTGGCTAACTCTGTCCCATATTTCATGACAAATTTCAAATCTTATCTCCCTGGGAAATCAAACTAGTCACCAGATGCAGATAGCCCAATACCCCTCTTCATTGCTTTCGTTGCAACCTGTGCATGCATCTATGTCACGCATTAAACTGTTTTGCAGTGCTCTGTAGCCTGCCACTACACTCATTGCCTTCTAATAATGGACTGCATTTTTATTGATGTATTCATAATATTTAGAACAGAGACAGATATTAGTTGCTCAATAGTTAGAAGAATGCAAGAAAGTAAGGGAAGAAGAAAGGGAAAGGAAGGAAGAGGAAGAAAGGAAGGAAAGAAGAAAGGAAGGAAGGAAGGAAGGAAGGAAGGGAAGAAGGAAGAAAGGAAGGAAAGAAGAAAGGAAGGAAGGAAGGAAGGAAGGGGAAAAGGAAGGAAGGAAGGAAGTAAAGAAGGAATGGAGGAAGGAAGGAAGGAATGTTATTGTGACAGGTGAGCATCCATCCATGCATTCATCCATTCTTCTGATAGTAGTTTTCTTAGGAACCACCCTCTCTTACTTAGTCCACGTGATTCATGTGGAATTAATTCCACACTTGGCTTCAAGGGTTGATATACGAATTTTGAAAATATAAGTATTAACTAGGCCTGCTAATTCTAAATGTGGAAGCTTTGAAAGCTCAAATATTTTAGAAATTAAAAAAAAAAGATTTGATGTACATTTTCCAAAAGTATGTTGGATTGGAAGTGAAATCGTATACTCCTTTAGCATTCATATCAACAAAGCTAAGATATCTACTAAATATCAGCAGGTGTCCTATCCCCCAAATCTAATCTATGAATGAACCCATTACTTGCAATGCTGCATAAAGTCATTTATCCATGCAAATAAGTGTTGGATGAAACTTTACCTACTGTTTGAACAAACGTACTTGAACTTTCACCTAGAACACATTTATACATATCCTCTAGGTTAATATGTTTTTGTTTTTTTAAAAGATTTTATTGGGGAATTGGGGGAGGGGAACAGCGTTGGGGAATCAGGGAAGGAGAACAGACAAATTGCTGTCCTTTTGTTCTTCAGTCTAGTTGTAGAGGACGTCGCTTCACTGGCCCATGTTGGTATTATCATTGCATTCTTCCTGGGTGAGGCAATCAGTCGCCGGCCACTGGACAACTGCTCACAGTGCTTCATGGCAGCTTATGCCAGCTTCCAGCCACTCACGCTGGCTGCCAGCCACTCATGGTAGCTCATGGCAGCCCACTGCAGCCCCGCTGCAGCCTATGCCTTCGCCAGTGACTCATGGCAGCCCAACTCCAGGTTGAGCTGTTGTTCACCATCTTAGCTGTAGAGGGCACAGCAGCACTGGCCCTGTTTGTGGGATCCGAACTGCCTCCCTGCTGCTCAGAGCCAGTGCGCCCAAGTCAACTCTTAACCAATGCGCCACATGGCCGGCCCTGATTAATTCATTTATTGTTCATG
This sequence comes from Hipposideros armiger, assembly GCF_001890085.2. NCBI lineage: Eukaryota > Metazoa > Chordata > Mammalia > Chiroptera > Hipposideridae > Hipposideros > Hipposideros armiger. Next base: position 192,061 of record NW_017732662.1, read on the forward strand.
GCAGAACAGCTATTTTTTACTCATTTGTTTTCCTTTTAATCAACCATAAAATCCTTCCTCTATATATCTCAGGAATTTCATATTTCTTCTCCATTTCCACCGTTCTTCTTTCCACCATCACCTTTCTTAGTTCTCTGTGGTGCCAACTGCTGGAGAAAGGCAAGGCATGCTCCATCTTTTCATACTCTAAAGAGAGTATGGCAAGTTGACAAAGCCAAAAACTATATCCAGCTCACAGATATATTTTTCAAAGACAAATTATAATAATTTGAGGTTGTAACATAAATGCTAAATTTGTGCCTTCTCTTGAAACGTAATTTCCAACAAACCTAAAGCTAAGTTCTTACATGACAACTGTTGTGGCCGAATTGTATCCCCCCAAAAGATACATCGAAGTCATTAGGTATTTATGAATACGACTTTATTTGGAAGAAGAGGCTTTGCTGATGTAATCAAGTTATAATGAAGTAATACTGAATCAAGGTGGGCCTTAATCCAATGGTCGGTGTCTTTTTAAGAAGCGGGAAACTCTGACACGGAGACACAGACTCTGTGAGAAGAACACCATATGAGTACACACAGACACAAGGAGAATGCCATTGGGGCAGAAATTGAAATGATTCATCTACAACCGAAGAACTTCAAGGATTGCTGGCCAGACAGAGGCGAGGAAAGATCCCCCCTAGAGTCTTCAGAGAAAGTGTGGCTTTGGTAACGCCTTTATAACTTCTAACCTCCAGAACTGTGATGCACATTTCTATTGTTTTAAGCCACCCAGTTTGTGGAACTTTGTTATGTGGCCCTAGGATACTGATATGGTAACAATAGGCTAGAAAAGAACAAAGACTGCTCCTTTTAGATGAGCTTGTGATCTGCAGTTCCAAGAGTTAAGAATAGTCCCTGTCACCCTCTGTGGTTTCTGAGTTACCAAGATTAAGTGTCCATTGCCATTTGTCATCTTACACTTAATTGATTTTCCTTATTCACATTACATCTTTCATCCCTGTAAAGCTTTGAGTTTATAATATTTTACTATTTGTATATTAATACATTTATTTTTATTTCAAGTTGTATATTTTCTTTAATACAACTCTTGAGAATATCATTTAGTTGCTGCTGCTGCTCTGTTTTGGTGTAGTTGTTGACATTTTGTATATTTCCTTTATCTTGACAATAAAAGAGAGAAATATCTAGATCTTCACCTAGATATAAATATTTTGTGCTGGGTAATTTTTGGTTTTGGGCATAGTTTTGTGTCTTGTAAGATGTTGATTAGCATCTCAGGCCTCTATTCACCAGAGGCAGGAAGCACCCCTATAGCTGTGACAACCAAAAATGACTCCAGACATTGTCAAATACTATGGGTAGGTCTCCCTCACTGAGAACTACTGTCCTACACTATTTTTCCTAGCCAGTCTCAAAAATTAAACACAGTAGTGTGCTATGACAAAAGTTTCAACATAGCAAATGTCTCTCAGAAAAGAATTCCCATGGCTCAATAATCGCAGCACACTTCTGTCACCTTCTGTCCATCTCACTGTAAGACTTCTCTTTCCTTAGTCTGTGACAAAGAGTGTTAGTTGCTTCCCAATATCCATTTGGCTATGCCACCTTAATTAAAAGAACAGAGTAATTTATTTGGGCACATTGCCATGCATATAAAAACTTTCTTTCATAGATAAGTGTGGCCAATGAAAATATGTAGTAGATGGCAGTCAGTTAAACATAAATGGAAGTGCTATGTGAAGTTTTCAGAAAGTTCCATTAAAGAAGAGCCTTACTCTTATTCAGTTATTTTTTTATTTCCTGCTAATTGGAATTTGAATATAATAGTTGGAACTCTGGCAGTCATCCTGAGGCCAGTCACTAAGAATAGAGGAGAAATAAACTAGAAGTCTGGGTCTCTGAAACAATGAAGCTGTCACACAGTTTCAGGACACCAGTAGGACTTCAATTCAGAACAGAAAAATCAAATTTATCTTGTCAAAATCACTCATATTTCAGGTTTCCTACCACATAAAATGCACTCTATTTCTTGTTAATACACGGTCCATTCTAATTCTAAGAAGCTTTCCCAAAGTTTTTTTTTTTAATGATAATTTGCACTATTTCAATATTGACTCACACATAGCTCTCTTTAAAGTTCTAAGATTGTCAGTGCTTTTTGTAACACGTCAATAATAATACATATTTTGTGAGAGTGTGTTTCAGGTCAGAGGTAATAAAGCACCTAACCCACTGCCTTTGTGATGGATATGTTGCTGTAATCATGAGGACAATTATAACCATTGTAATTATTATTAGATCTGAGGGTATCATCATTTAGCATTCTTATTATCCCAGGAAATTAGTGTAATGGTCTTTAAAGTGTCTTCTTTGCAAGGCAAGGATATCTGAGTAAAACTTACATATTTGACTTTATTTTCTTTTTTAGAGTGTAAAGTAAAATATTAGACACACACGTTAATATTTTTTAAAAATGTCTCCATTGGCAACAAAATATAATTATTTCTTTTAAACCACTAGATCTGAAATCTGGCATCATCAATGGTATTTTAAAACGTAGATGCCTGGGTCCCACTCCCAGAGATTTTTACTTAATTATTGTGGTGCACAGCCTAAATATTGGGAAACTTTTAGAGCTATACAGTTGATTAAAGTTTACTGCAAATTTTGAGAACCATTGCTTTATGCTTTAAAAGATAGTCAGGACAGGCACTTTCCCTACTGTTTGCTACAGCTCTCAGAGACCAGGGACTTCACACCTGGGAGGGGTCGCTGGGGTGCCAATCAAAGTAATTACAAGATTTTCTTATTTTTTCATCATATTCTTTTCTTCTGATATTCTTCTCTCCATTATTCATTGGCCAGTCTAAAATAAGAAAGGGATTTATTATTTTTCAAAGCTGTTCATGAACACTCAGAGTAACAGTTGTAAAGAGACCATCAGAGTGGCTTGGCATCAGAATTGACCCCTCTGCATTTTTAGCCACAATTGCTTTGGCTCCCAAATCTTTTTTTTTTTCTTACCCCTAGCATTGACTTAATTACCTTTGTCTGAACCTTGGAAACTGCCTTTTAACAGGTTACAAGGCAAAATAAAGCCATACAGAAAGATATTCTATTTTTTTCAAACCACATGCTATTTCTTAATATCCATTTTCTATAAGAAAGTCATTTATCAAATGATTGCTCCATCTCCTTCAAAACTCAACTTGCTAAATAATTACACCTTGTAACAAGTAAAAAACCGATTCTTATGCCTGGAGGTTGGTTTTAAAAAATATAGAAAGCAAATTATTGCTTGCTCTAAGTGAATACTATGACCTAGGATGTAAAATAAAGCATTGTACATACCCAACTGCTGATGTCAAACAGGTTTTAAAGTGGTTCAGCTTTAATAATAGAAAATGGAATTTGAAAATTGAGCACAAACAAGTTTTATTTGAAAAGGTCAAGGGTGGTATTCTTCAACTTGTTTGTAAATACATTTTTACCATTTTTTAGAGAAAACTCTTATAGAAAAGCACATTAAGCAACATTGTTTAAAACAGAGAAACATTTATGTTAACAACCTCACAGGTCAAAAAAAGGACATTGTCAGCACCCATCTCCTGTCATTTATCAATCCCTACCCTTCTCTGTTGCAAAAGGTAACCACCGTCCTGAATTTTATAGTAAACATTTCTTTCTTTTCTTAAGATTCCTATGAACTTCCTTGCATGTGTCTTTTAGAGCATCCAACAGAGGTTAGTGAGACAATTGAGGAGGTTGACAAGCAGGGAGCTATGAAGATGATTAGTAGAAGGGCAGCTAACAAGAATATTGCTTACTTTATACAAGATGAATGTCCAGGAGAATGAGAACAGCTCTATCACCTACCAATAACAAGTCACAATTCCTTATCCAGTTCCTTCACCTGAGCTAGTTCTCAGACCCAATTGCATTCATTGACTGAAAGATGGGTCCTCACGAGGCAGGACACAGTAACACCATAGCAAGGTATATGGTGATGGTTCTCTGAGTTCTTTCTCAAAGCAACATATATTCATTTACTTAGATTATTATCCATTGGAAAAAGCGGTGTGCCCAAACACGTTGAGTGAGGGCTTTTAGACACAGGTTGGGAGTGGCCATTGATACTCCAGGGCCTGAAGCATCATCATGATTCATTGATTAGGGCAGAGGCTTATGCGGAGACAGGTAATAAATAATGTCCTGACCCGATCCAGCTCATAGTGGGTCAGCTGGGGCTACAGGCTGAACTATATCAGTTCAGCAATCGCTTCCTGGGTTTCTGAGTAAATAATTATAAGGAACATTACACAGTAGTTGGCAAAACCATAGCACTGGTTTCTAGGCTTGCGGGGTAAGAGCTATCATAAGTGGGGATTCAAAGTGGAAGTTGCTGAAACTGCCAACACCCTCCTCTGCCAAAATAATAAATAAAAACAATATACCAGAAAGAATGACAGGTTAGTGTGACATTTAAAGATCTAAAGATGCAAGGGTATATCCCCATCATATATACCCATTTAATGTACCAGTCTGGCTCCTGAAAAAAAAATAATAATAAAGACAGATCCAGGATGATACAGTAGATTACCTCAAACATGACAATTAATAGCTTATTTGCAACTGAGGTGCTATATGTGGTATATTAGCTAGAATAGATTAACATAGTCTCAGGTATACAACCCATGGTTTGACAAATACATTCTTTTCATGTCTATGGAGAATGGGAACAAGAAATTGTTCACAGTCACATGGGATGGATATATATATTATCTTGCACAAGTGCTATGCTAATTCCCTCAAATACTGGCTTAATATGGTCCAAAGGGTCCTGAACGACTTGGATAGTCCACATGACATTGGGTCCACCATATTAATGACATCAATTAATCCAATCAAATGAGTTCATTGGAAGCTACCACACAGCACATTAACCTCTATCACATTGGACATGTTACCCAGCAGACTCTTTGATATAAGAGGTACCTGTGATAAGAAAAGATGTTGTGTAGAGTTTATGGCATACCCCAGTAGGAGAATTAAATCACATACTTCTGGGATTCTGGAGAAAGCTGAAAAGTATATACCAACTGAGAAACAGCCCCTAGTATAATACTAGACCTTTGTAGAGACGGGGTGCCTGAATAGGGGCCCTCAAGTAACCTTGCAACTTATCTTGAGCTGAATTCTGTCAGACTCATCAAGACATAAAATCAGGAAGACCCAGGCAGCAATCCATCATAAGATGAAAGTGGTTCATTTTGAATCAGAAAGAAGGAGGGTAGAAAGTACACGTAAGTTACATAGCCTAGGAATCTAGGCCATCGTGTCATACACCACCATTGCATCAGAACCTCTCCCTTGGTTCACATCCATGGCTTCTAACAGAAGAGGTATGATGTGTGTAGTAGGCAGAGTGATGAACCCCCAAAGATATTCTTGTTCTAATTTGTTATGATTATGTTAGACTATGTGGTATAGTGGGTTGCACAGCGTCCCCTAATAAAATTAATGTCCACCCAAAACCTCAAACTGTGATCTTATGTGGAAATAAAATCCTTGTATATGTAATGAAGGTAAGGATCAAAATGAGCTAATATTGGCTTAGGGTGGGACCTAAATCCACTGAAAGTATAAGAGATAGTAAAGGGCAACACAGTGATACAGAAAGAAGGTAAAGTGAAGATGGAGGCAGAGGTTGGAGTGATGAGTCTACTGACCAAAGAACACCAAGGATTGCCAGCAAGCACCAGAAGCTAGGAGAGAAATGTGGAATGATTTCTGCCGCAAAGCTTCCAGAAGGGCCCAACCTTAGACATTCTTGTTTCTGACTTTTGGCCTCCTAAATGTGAGAAAATAAATTTCTGTGGTTTTAAACCATGCAGTTTTTGATCATTCATTATGGGAGCTCTAGAATATTAATACATATAGCAAAGGGGAATTAAAGTTGTATGTGGAATTAAGGTTGCTATTCAGCTAATCTTGAAATGCAGAGATTATCCTGGATTTTCCAGCAGGGCCCAATGCCATCCCAAGGATCCTTACATGCGGGAGACAGAGGCAGAAAAGAGAGAGCCAGAGAGATGGCAGCATGAGAGAGAATCTGCCAGACTGTGATGGCTTTGAACGTGGAGGAAGAAGATCATGAGCCAAGGAATCCAAGTGGCCTCTAGTAGCTGGAAAAGGCAATGGCTTTGAGGAGGAAACTAGCCCTGCCAACACCTTGATTTTAGCCCAGTGATTTTCTTCAGTATCCCATGTAAAATAACTGTATACTTAAATCCCCTTCTATATTTTTCTCCTGTTGGTTCTTTTTCCTGGAGCTTGACGGTTTCTTCTGTCCAAATTTCACCCTTTCTTCAAACATAATTCAAGTCTCTCCTCCTCCAAAAAAGTCTTTCTGGTCACTTCAGTCCTTACCAAATGACCCCTTCTCAAATTTTCTGTGATATTAATAGTCTACATCACATACTCTAATACATTAATATATTTTTGTATTATATGCAATTGATTAATATATGCTAAGATTGCTTTCTCAAACAGGCTTCAAGCTATATCACTCAGAGTTCCAACCAAAAACAGACGGTACACACAAAGTAAGATAATTTGAGTAGGGTTTATTTACTTAGGGACGATTTACAGAGACAGACGTGTGTGAAGCTAAGGCATAAGGGATTGCGGAATAACCTGGAGATAGTATCAGCAAGTTAATACCATCTTTAGGCAAGAAGTCATAAGAGTGGATAGTATGTCTTCTAGAATAGATAGCAGAACCCTGAAGGAGAGACAGTAACTTATATCAGTTGCCTTAAGAAAAACAATGACCATTGGTTGAGAGAGGCAGTTAACCTTGCAAAGGACCTTGCAAAAAAATAATATCTTGGTCTCATTCTGGTTGGTGCTCTCACTGAAGAACTCAATCAAAACCTTAAGGCGAGAGAGTCCTGTTACAGTAGTCCATGTGAGTCAGCCTCCTGAGACAAAGAACAGGGTGGAAAATACTGGAGAATGGATTAGTGGAGGCAAACAGTATAAAGGCTTTAGTATCATTCAAAGCACTCATAGGTCCTGCAGAAATAAATACACACTTTACAAGTATTTGTTAATTGTATTTCATTTAATACAAGAAATAGAAGTTCTGTGATTATTAATTTAAATAATTAATTAATTAATTAAATACTTACCAAGTGATAGGCACTCTTATTCAAGTCTTGAGGACAGAGTGGTAAACACAAAAGAAAAAGAAAAAAAAAAACTAAAAACTGCTTCATGGAGATTTTAGGTGTCTTATGCCAAGTATAGATGACAAAGCTGTAAAATATTCTGTTGTATGCCAAATATGTACTCAAATAGATTTGAAATATCACAACCAAAACACTCATCCAAAGTTTATTGATTTACAAAAAGGTTACTTATGAGACAAAATAGTAAATACATTTTTTTTAAAGTTATATGGAAATTTAAAAATTTTAATGTTAAAAATTATAGTTAATTATTTGTTTTACAAATGTCATTATTTGTATAAGTCCCCATGGTGTTTGCTTAATGCTAGATGAACATGAGCAGATTTGATCTGCAGATTAGAGCTTTTAACCCGAAAGCTCATGTAAACGTGAGTGTACTTTGATACAAATAAATTCCACAGCTTCAGAGTGCTCCAGCTTTCAGCTCAACTTTAGCCAAACTCTAGCTTACCTTAGCCACATGCATTGCTACTTTGATGAAGATCTTTTTGCTGAGAAAATTAGCTATTAAATCCCTCAATTTAAATGCTCAACATAGTCTCTTTAGGTAGTTTCATAATAGACCAATGACTCCCACAGGAGTTATAAAGTTTTTGAAATGTTAATATGAAAGTTGCGTTAATTTAGTTACTAATTCCAGGCATTAATTTTGGTGTCCTTATGAATATCTGTTATCTCCTTTTATGAAGTCTGATTAACTCTCCATTTCCCTGTAAATTTCCCCAAACCCTCTTTTTCAAGTTATTCAAGGTCAGTAAATATTTATTCATCAAAATGTCCAACATTCAGGACACAAAAAGACTTAAGAACTTAGAATGAATCTTCATGGACAGGATCTTAGGCACAGGCACATTATCAATTATTTTCAATCAGTCTAAATGTTATTGTTGTACACCAACTACATAAAAAGCACTATGTTACGTGCTGTGTAGAGCAGATATGTAAGGAATAAGAAACGTCCTTAATAAGTTTCTAACCTAGTTCTAGAAAAGAACTGTAACTCAAGGCCAAATGTACTTCTGATGTTCCTACACATTGGAATTTAAGAAAATACCAACTGTACGTAAACAAGAAATACTTCAGAAGAAATAATATTTTAGCTGATCCCTGCAGAATTATGTTGTGGCTTTTTTTGTTTATCTAAGATAGAAGCTAAAATTTCAGGAAGAGAATGACACAACAGAAAAGCAGATATTAGAATGTATGGGGGCCTTTGGTCACCCAACTGTTTGCTTGGACAAATAAATCTGGTTTTGTCCACTGGAAAGAGATCACAAGGAAAATTTCCAACATCACTTACTTCCCATTGCCTCTGGAGGTATTTATGTTATTTTGCAGCCAGAATAATAATATGGGGTTGCATCTTCCTAAAAAAGATAATAGGTTACACAATCAATGGTATGAACCAATTTAACGTAAGTGATAAAGTATCTGATGAAGTATGAAATATTAGCTATTTAATGAGTTATAAAAAAACCTTCCATCTATCTACTCATCAATAATTCTGTAAATCCTTTGAAGACTTACTTCTCCATCCTAACACCAGAATTTCCCTGTTTCTTTTGTGATTTTACAGCCATTTGTTTATGTTTCTGTGAA
>NW_017732662.1:201659-204875 GCF_001890085.2 Hipposideros armiger
GGTCCTAAGTGCTAGAATGTCTCCATGTATAACTCCTGTACACTTAGGAACTACTGTTTCTCAAGAAATGTAGCTAAGAAATAGTTGAGAGTTATGACTATACTAAATACAACTATAAGAACAAAGAGGCAGAACCAGAGAAAACTACTTGTTAGAGCGCATAGTTTTGTAAAATTTATAACTCAAATTAACTCATTTATTCTCTCTGAACAATTCATTGTAAGGATTTGCAAATACGTTTTATAACTTTAATTGAATTTTTATTCACTGCAAAAGTAATGGCTCTTAAACATATACAAGTTAACAACGAACTACAGATGGTCAAAACATTTGTATCACCAGATGTATTGTATTCTCCATTTCCCAAGTTATAGGTATTTTTCCTGATTAGCAAATCTTGGACTATATACAATCACGTTCAGTTTGTAGCATGTTGACAAAACAACAAAAATAATGGTCATATCAATCAAATCACCATGTCGTTGACACTTGGGTGATTAACTTTAGACATTGAGTTTTAGTGAGAATAGTAGAAAATCATTATGCTTCTTTAGTATAACAGAGGGAAAGAAAGAAAGTGAAATCATATGTTTGGAAATCATAATCTAGGTGAGAGTAGTTGTATGTGTGTGTTTGGGTGTCTTAATGTGATTTGGGCCTTAAGGCAACAAGATTTGTGAGATATTTGAAAGAATTTCTTTCAAATAACTTCCTCTTTTATCCCTTAAATTTTGCTGTTTGTAATTAAATTTTTTACTTAAATATTAGAAATCTTCTAATAGAAGTGCTTCTGAAATGTATTGGGCCACCAAACATCTTATAAAAATGAGTTTGTCAGAGTGTTTTCTTTGGAATCATGTGAGGCAGAGTATAGAATGAAGGTGCGTATAACCCAAGCATGCATATATTTTCTTGGGGCCTTTGCATTTGACAGAGAGGAATAACACTGGGAGAAATTTCAGATATCAAACACAACTTGTTAAAGAATCGTTCTAGTCACATTCCACTTGAAGGTAGCCATGATGATTAGTTCTGCTCAAGGAGTTTGTGAGGTTAGACTTCTGAGACTATAAAGGCTTTTAAATTTTTTTTAAAAAAGGGGAGGGCATATTCAGCTGGTATACCATTTTCAGACTTTATTGCCACATTTTTCTTTTTGCCCTAACTCATCTTCCCTGGAATCCTGATTAGAGGCGACTTTACAAGCATAAAGAAACAAATGAGAAAATAGTAAAGTATAAGGTGGGATAATGCTGTGTCTCTAATGGCATATGCTTGAGTTCTCCTGCCCAGGAGTCCCTGACAAGGACTTTTGATTGCATAAGACTAACAGGATTCTATCTGAGTCAAGCACATTGGTATAGCATTTTTTATTGTTGTCAGCCAAGTGCAATTCAAAAAAGTCCACTTTCAATCACACCATGCAGAGAACTGTCTTCTCCATCACTTACTAATTTTGTTGCAATGTCAAAGCCAATGAGATAACCCGAACTTCTTCAGGAGAATGCCAATGGCACATTGCTTAATGCTGACACCGATGTTAGAAAGTCTATGTGAAGGTGAAGGGATCTAGAACTTCCCTGCATGATTATTATAGAAACTTATTCAACATAGAAGATGCCACACATGAACAAAATAATGCCCAAGGTTGTTTCTTTCATGGACTGTTTAAATAATCATTTACAGCAAAGAATCACCATCTGTATAATATCTTTTTTCTCCTAGTTTTATTTTTAGCATGTTTCATAATGTAGCGTCTGCCAGGATAAAGTAGAAGAAACCCTATTTTGGCCCATAATGGTGCATTACAAAATATCATGAAACAAAAGTAAAAAGAATTGGAAGAGGAATTTCTTGACTTGAATTAATTATTTAGATTATGGTTGACAACATAATGAGAAATGACAGTGAAAAATGACCTGTCAGGGAAAAATGATCCACTGTTATTGGCTGCTATGTGGCATTATTCTATGAAATAATAATTCAGATAAAAAATTGTAAGAAATTAAATCTTTAAAATGCAGTAGGAAGAATGTATGTAGTAGATGAGAGTTATTTCCAATGCTCAATTCTATTCAAGGCTAACAATGTTAATGACTAGTTCAACAGAGCCACATTTTTTTTTAATTTAGATTAGCTCCCTGTATAAACTACATTAAAAGTATTCAGCAAAAGAATTTAATGTAGAAGGCTTGAAATAAAATATTAGCTTGATACAGTTTTATAATTATATTTTGTCCAAAAAGAGACAGAGTATTCAGTCAGGACAAATTAGAGAAAGAGAAGCGGAAATTTGTCTGAAAAGATTAAATATGTCCACATTGGGTAAAAGTATCTCAAAGAATTTCAAGATCCAAAGTGCTCTAAAACATTACTGAAATGTACTTGAATGTGCAGTGTAGCTTAGATATGCAGTGTTGGTTAAAAAGAAACATTCAAATTAGTTATCAAATTTAGAAATATAACATATTTGGAAGAGGGAGTCTGTTTTAGCATTTAGTATGGGCATGAGATTCATGTATTAGTTACAAGGCTGGGAAATGAACTGAGCTGAACTCATTTTGTGACCTAAAGCAAATCTTATCTTGATCTCAATTTCCTTAGCTGTAGAACAGCTTAGAGAGACAACAGTCCTTGTTTCCTTCCCTGCCTCAATCTATGGGCAAGAATTTCCCTTCTAATTCAGTGCACAGAAAGTTGAAGAGGAAAGAGCCCTAAAACAAACTTTAACACACATGCATTTGGATGCATAAGCCCTAGATTTTACTTGCAACTCTGATTATCTTTGATTTATATTCAAGTATAGCTATTTAATTGCAAGTATATATTTTCATTTAACAGTTTCAAGGTGGAATTGATTTTATATTGCCAATAAGTACTTTACTTATGTACATGCTTATTCTTCTTTATAACATCATTGAAATGGGTGTCAGTTTATAGTAAATTATTTCTAGACACCTTTATAGTACCAAGAATATGATGTAATTGTATATCAACCTGAATGAAACATGTCTATGTTTATTTAGAAATAGAGTCTTATTGATATTTGGAAATAAGATAGTTCTTTCATGTCAGGTGGGATGAGATTGTTGGTGTGAATTTTGGGTGGTGTTGTTTTAAATGGTTATTGAATTTGATAGCAGTGGGAATGGCCAGCTTTCAGAAAAGTTATGGTAGGCTACTGTTTAACTTTCTTTCTTTCTTTCTCTTTCCTTC
>NW_017732662.1:204910-211672 GCF_001890085.2 Hipposideros armiger
TGGTTATTGAATTTGATAGCAGTGGGAATGGCCAGCTTTCAGAAAAGTTATGGTAGGCTACTGTTTAACTTTCTTTCTTTCTTTCTCTTTCTTTCTTTCTTTCTTTCTTTCTTTCTCTCTCTCTCTCTCTCTCTCTCTCTCTCTCTCTCTCTCTCTCTCTCTCTCTCTCTTTTTCTTTCTCTTTCCTTTTTACACTATTTCTTTTTTTCTTTCCAATCTCTTTCTTTTCTTTCACCCTTCATATACTTTTCCTTTTTCCTTCTTTCTCTCTCCTTGGATTAGTTTCTACCTTGCTTTCTTCTCTTTCTTACTTACTGTAAACTTTTCATCTTTTCTCTTTCCTATCCCCATTTCCTGTCTTTTCCTCTTTGTGTGTTCTGAGTCAATTTCAACCATCCATCCTGTTTGCTTCATTTCTTTCCTATCATGCATCCTGCCTCCCTTATATCCATTTATTTATACATTTACCCTGTGTCTGTTTTTCTTTCTTTTTTATGTATAACAAACATTTATTGGATACTTATGTGACAGATGGCATGCTCAATATTAGGAACCCTGAAATAAATAGCACATGATCTCCAAAGAATTGAATATATATCTACCAGGAGGAAATATAAATTTCAAACATAGTAAAATTAGATGGAGGACTATGAAACAGTAAGTATGGGTTATAAAATGAGGCTAGTGAACAATATTCCATTTCTACCCCCATTCTTACTTCCAGAGACTACTTGTAGATACCTAGTATAGCCAATAAGCACCGCCCCCCACTATGATCCACTGTTAGATGTCACAACTAGTCAGAATTGCTCTCTCTGTAGATCTTTCAATAGCCCATCATATTGTCATAATAAAGTTTATTCTGAAGAGACCTTGGATTAGTCAAGCACCAGGGATTACCTGGGATCCTCAAATCCAGCACATTCCCCCCAAAAGCCTGTATTTAGGACTGAGCCTTGGTTCAGTCCCTGGGAATCGACCTCTGAGTCCTTGGAATGTCCTGCCTCATAAGAAAGTTTTTGTTTGCCTAAGGTCTTTGGCCATGCTGTATTTGTTATTTGGGGAGCAGGGGTGAGACTGAGTACCTGAGGTCAGTCACACAGCACTGCATGACTCTATGACTGATCTTTAATAAAAATCTTGAATGACAGTAAGTCTCAGGTGAACTGGCCTGGTTGGCAACACTTCACATGTAGTCACATGTTTCTGATAAAATTAAGCCTGTCTCCATGTGGCTCCACTGTGCGGGGGTGGGGTGGGGGTGGACCTGAAAGTTTACACCTGGTTCTCCTGGACTTCATTCATGTGCCTCTTTTTCTTTGCTGATTTTAATCTGTACCTGTTTGCTTTAATAAACCACAACAATGAGTATAGCAACTTTATGACTCGTGTGAGTTCTTTTAGTAAATTATGTAGCCTGAGGGAAGTCTTAGGGGCTCCTAACGCACCAAGGGATAACTCCCCCCTTTACTGTACTCTTTACAGACCTTACATTGTACTATAGTTATGCAATATGATATCATTTGGAGCAACTGGGTGAAGGTATATGAAGACCACATATGAATTTGCATGTACAATGATCTCAAAATAAATCCCCTTTTAAACAACTCTGAATTGTGCCCTTAATATGGGTACATTTTATTTTATTATACCTCAGAAAATAAAATTTTTGTCTTCTGACACACAGTTTCTAAGAACTAAGAGAATATGCCACTACCAACAGTAAGAGATTAAGATTGAACAAAGTTCTAAATAGCTTTATTAAAAAATCCTGGTACTTGCCTTTCATATAGTAGCCAGAAACATTTATGCATTTCCTTGTTGAGTTTTATTACTACATAAACTTTTTATGCTTTTCTTCTGAGGTTTAGTGTTTTCCCAAGAGGTTCCTCAATCTCTCCCACAAATAGGCTTTCATAGGGCAGCCCCATTGTTTTGCAAGAATTATTCAAATACACTGTAAAACCAGTTAGACCAAAACTAAAATTCACCCTTCAAAATAAAGACAAATTTAATAACATTACTAAATCATCTAAAACTATATTTATTAATGCTAATATTGAACCAAGAATTGCAGAAGTTATCAAATTATTATAAAACAAGATGAATACCTTCATAGGCATTATATCCACTACGTGATAGCCATGTGATCTTGGTTAAGTTTCTTAACCTCTTTGACCTTCAGTTTTCTCAACTGTAAAAGTGAATATAAAAGAACTTATCTCATAAGTTATAAGAATTAGATGAGTTTCAAAGTATTATATAACAACGCAAAGGAAGTGCCTGGTGGGTGGCAAAGAGTAAATAATCCTTGGGCTTCAGGAGAGGAGAGTAAAACAATAATTAGAGTGGTGAGGGGACTATAAAGATGACAGGGACATGCAGTAAAGATGGCAACATAGGTAAACAAAGTACTTACCTCCTTTCCCAACCACATCAAAATTACAACTAAATTACAGAACAGCCATCATTGAGAATCACCTGAAGTCTAGATGAACCAAAGCCCTACAAATAAGGACATACAGAAGAAGCCATCTGAAGCAAGGGAGTAAGGGCACACATGCAGAATGGGCTGCTCCCACACTGGTGTGAGACCATTAAAAATCAGGAGCGATATCTCGGCAGTGGAGCTCCCTCTCCCCCAAGGCCCCTAGAGAAGCAAAGGGTCTTAGCCCCACACCAGGCTCCCCAGCCCAGGGTTTCAGTGCCAGGGAGAGAAGTCCCCATAACTTCCATTTAGAACAAAAATTTTTTCTTCTTCTTTTCGCTACCCCATGCCGCACAGAAACATTGTTGTTTTAATAGATGACCTCAAATTTTCTGCTGCTTGTGATATTCTAGAGCTACAATTATCTGTGATAATACAAGTCAAAATTTGCCTAACTCATAACTATAAAGTCAGATGATTCTTAGGTAAAATGTGACCCAGTTACTAGAATAATACCCAGGATTCCCATAGAAAGCCACATTAAAATAGCTTTTATAGTGTTGCATTGTAGTCATCACATCATTAAACTAATTTTTCCAAATAGAGAAAGCTTCACATTAATTTCATTGATTTATATTCCATATCATTTTTAAAAATGTGAAACAAATTACATTGCATATTTGATCTCAAAAAGTTTTCATCCTCTTTCAATATAAGAATGCCACTCAAATAGCCCATAACAGTTGCTATTTCCTTAAAGTTTTAAGCATTAACATATGATATTTAAGTAATTTCTAATGCAGAATTCTTAAGTAGGGTTCCATTAATTCTGTGGGCTTATGTACAGAATTTTGCATGTATGAAATTTATGGAGTACTTGCTATGTGGTACATATTGTTTAAAAGCTTTTAACATGCTATAAATACTAAAATGCTTAATTTGAAAGTAACAGAGACAACAATAATTTTAAAAATATATCTGAATCTATTCTGTATCCTTGCCCTTAAGTAGATGGTGTTGAGTGTTAAACTGTACACTTGTTAAATTTAATCAGTTGAAGTTATGTGCTTTATTCAATATTTGGAATTCTAAGAAAGTCCAAGGGCCAGCCAAGTGGCGCATTGGTTAAGAGCTGGCTTGGGATGCCAGCTCTGAGCAGCAGAGCCCGGGTTCAGATCACACCTGAGGGCCAGTGACACTGCCTTCTACAGCTAAGATGGTGAGCAGCAGCTTGACCTGGACCTGGGCTGCCATGAGTTGCCATCGACAGTGTAGGCTGCAGCCCCTGCTGCAGTGGGCTGCCATAACCTACCGTGTGTGGCTGGCAGCCAGCGGGAACGGCTGGCAGCTGATGTGAGCTGCCAAGAGCCTCTGTGAGTGGCGGTCCAGAGTCCAGCGACATTATCTGCCTCACCCGGGAAGAGCTCAATGATAATACCAACATAGGCCAGTGAAGCAACGTCCTCCACAACTAGACTGAAGAACAAAAGGACAGCAACTTGTATGTTCCCCTCCCCCAATTCCCCAATAAAATCTTAAAAAAAAAAGTCCCAAAATACTAAAAACTTATGAAACCTGGCCTCAACACAAAATCTAAAGTTCAGTTTTATAGAGGGGAGGGGTAATTTTCCAGCTAGCAAGCAGCCATGATTACCATTCTCTGGTTTGATTCTATTATTGGCTGAATATAGATTGATGTACTTGTCTCCACTGTACCAATGTATAATGCATGAACATGATTACTGATGTAATTTAGAAACAGGATGCCTTTAATCTTCTGCTCAGATCAATCAATTACAATACACAGGTTATAGACTGTCCTATGATCTTATACTAAATCCTTAATAGAACTAATCTTAGAACTAAATGAGGTTGGGGAAAATGTGAAGCCCACAGAGGTTGCTCATATGAACACAGACAATGGAACTTTAAGCATCATGTGTTTAATTTCCCAGAACAAACAGAGACCACTCTGAAGGTTGTAGAGAAAGAAAGAATACTTCAGGGAGGAAAATGTCACTTTTCCTTTTGAAGAAGCTACTTTTCTATCTGTAAAGTGAAATTCAAGGGTTTCCAGAATCAGTAATCTGTGGAAGACTCATAACTAGAGACATTATGCACTGTTACTTTCTGCATATCAATGTATCTTGTCATATGGCTGATAAATGTTGTGTTTCAAACTGCATTTGGAAAAGCCTATTTCCCTTTAAAGCAATATTCATTCATTCAGTTTACATGTGATTTGAAAAAGGTATTTTCCACATGAATTTGACATAACTTACTATTGTGCTGTAATGACTTTTTTAGTGTACATGAAAACTTAATTACAATTCACACAATGTGTTGCTTGTTCACTTTTCTCTAGAGCCCTTGATGCATTTTGGGAGGAATGCATTTGAGCTTGGGTTTAACTAAGAAGCTAAGTAGAAAAAGAAAGGTGTTTTTAAAAATGGGATGCAAATAGCTCTCTGTGTTTTTGTGCGTATCCAGTGAAGACAAGTGGTGTATGTGAATATATCGGGGCCACTTGCCCAAGTTGGCTGTTCTATTGTCCGCAGCTTGGTGTGTAGACAGAGTAGCTGCTAACGGCAGCCAGGGTCAGCACCATGGATAGCGCCACACATTTGGCACCTGGGAGAGAAACTGTTTTTTCACAAGCCCAGCTGCAGCTAGTGAGCTGAATGACAAGATGATGTACTTATACTGAAAGGGAGAGAGAATAAAGCCATACACTGGAGGAGCATGTCTTTTTATGTTCTAGGAGAGGGAATCGCACAGATTCAGAAAAGCTCAAGCTACCATAAGGGTTGTCATATATTGCTCCTTTTTAAGTAAAGTTAATCGACTAAAAAATTCAACATTTCCAGGTAATGTCTCACCTGAATGTTTCTGATTCATTTTCATTACTCTGATATGAAAGAGTAAGGCTTGCTTAGGTTCTGTTCGGATTGTTTGTCCCTTGACTTGTGTTTTCTGGAACGTAAAATAAAAGTTATGTTTATTTCCTCGTTATTTATAGCAATCCACATGATTCACCTTCCTTAATCTAACCCTCCCTCTCAGCCCTTCTCAGTTTCATCCTCATATTTTTTTAAACTTCAGATTTTAGGTTTAAACTGAGAAAATATAAATCCGACTGATTCAAGACACAGGAAAAGCAGGCTAATGGGCTGCAAGAACCCCCCAAACTTTATCACATAACTATATGTTTTGATAGTGGCCTCTGGACCCTTATCACCAGCTGGAAACAAGAGGTTTCTCTGTGTTCTAGTCCTGTAGGTTGTAGTGGCGGCAAATTCCATTGGAGAAAGACGAGTGGAGAAGGGGCTATTAGGTTAAAGGAGGAGATAGCATAAATGAAGGAAAAAGAAGCAAGAAAAACTAGAAAAACAACTTAGAAAACATCCCCTCCTAGCATGGTTTGTCACATTTGATTTCCTAAGTCTCGAGGAGGACTATTTGGGCAGAAGTATATGCACGTATGCAGTGAGATTCCCGCGTTGGCAGGCTCTGAGAAGCAGAAACGAAGAGGACTGTATTCGGCACCTCGAACCCTTTCCCATCCTAAACGAGATGACTCCTTAGAAATGATGGAAGAGAAGAGAAAAGTGTGCTTAGGGTATTCAGGTGATGAGTGGCATGGGAGGTTACACGAAGGCTAGTAACTCTGAGACCCACCCACCTTTTGTTCCTTCCCCCTCGCGCCCAGCCACGTCCATTTCAAACTGTTCCCTTGTTTTGTACCAGTTGTTAGTACAGTCTGTGGCCTTCTCGTCTTTTTCGCAGCCACCAGCACTTAGAGACCCGATCACCTCTCAACCTTGCATCTCCTTAGGGGCTCTAGCAGTGAAACTGGGCATGCTCAGCCGCGGCGCCAGCTGCCTTGTGTTTGGGAGGCGCGGCTCAGCGCCGGGCAGGGGCTGGAGTGCCAATTCAGCTCCGGCTTCAGCGCCTGTCTCCGCGGAGCCCAGGGGTCCGAGTGCACCCCGAGGCTAACTGCACCCTTAACGAGCTCATCCTCAATCTTCAACCTCCTTAATGCCACCAGAGTTTAGAAACAGTCCTTATTGAGGGACTGTTTTCCCACCTGTCTTTTCTTTGCAGCTAAGGGTGTCTTAGCTACTGCAGCGTGAGGAGCTAAGGGATGGAGCCCGTGGCTGGCGGCCGTAGAGATCATCTTCCTAGAGTAGCTGTTTGTCACTGAGTTTTGGAGATTTCTTGGCTGGCTTCCGCTGAGCACGCTTGAGTAATCCGAGCTGTGGCGGCGCCTAAGCTCTCCGGATAAAGGGAGTGTGTGTGTGTGTGTGTGTGTGTGTGTGTGTGTGTGTGTGTGT
>NW_017732662.1:215487-221571 GCF_001890085.2 Hipposideros armiger
TGGAAAAACAGGTTTGTGTAACTTTGGGTTAATCTGGATTGAAAAAAAGTTATAAGATTATCAACCAACACAGAGATTGTTTTTAAAGTTCTGCTCATTTCCACCCCATTTTTCAGTCAGTAGTGTTGGCATACCAGAAAGCGCCTAATTTAATTGCTCTGTTGTCTTGAAAACATTTCTTTGGCTGAGGCTTTCACTACCCAAATGCAACTGGTCTTTGTGTGTGTGTGTGTGTTTCTGATGCCAACAATTTGACTTTGGGAATAATTTGAATGTCCAATATATATTTTTTCTATCTGAATATTTATCGTGATGTTGATGCAGTCTATATTGTGGTGACTGCTGCTCATGTTTGGTTCAGGTATGTTTCCCAGGACATTTCAAAATTCTTTCAACTTACAGAATTTAAGCATAAAATGAATCTTGACTGTCCAGGTTACTTAGGTATAACTATGTTTTTCAGACAGTGTTTTCAAATAGAAGTTGTTCTTTATTACACTGCAAGTGGAATGGTGATGTTTTGAAACCTAGCTTAACTTGTACAATGTGAGTGTATAAAATAATCTGAAAATACCTTTAAAAAAGCAATGTCATGTGGAACCACAAACTTTAATGTAAAAATTTCTGCAGTGCAGATGCTGGTACATTCACTAATGCAAACCTTCTTATCTGAGTGATTTGCTTCATTATATGAATTAAAACCTCCCTATTTTGGAGAAAGAATTTTTATTTGGAAGCTTATTTAGGTATGTAAATATCAACCTTTGGAGGTGATTTTGATTCTTTTGGCTTCATTTTCGGATGTGACTCAGTCTATGAGAAGTTGGGTATCTTTAGAGTTAATGACAAATGCTGCCTATTTTGCTTTAATTGATATGGGAACCATGAGGTGATGGGTCAAGCTTTTCCATTTTTTCCAAAGAAGATTCATGTGAATGACCTCTTTATACTGCAAATACTCAGTCAGACTTGTTTGCTCTGAATGTGATGAACTTGTATTTTTTGATACACATATAATACCTTGAATAGCATCTTTAGAGTGTGTTGCTTTCAGTCTCATGGCAACTGCAAAATCAGAGTTTGTAAAATGCAAATGCTTGCCTCTTAGAGACCGGCCAGCTCCTTTACATTTATAAAAGCAGGAAGAGACAAGATCACTATTCTTTTCATTGGTTTGTTTCAAAAATTTTCCTTAGTTCTTTATTATTGAGGTCACTTTTGAGAGGTTCTTGGTTTTTTTAAGTATATTCAGTATAATGCTTTCTTATTCTTTATTTAGCAGGTCCCAGGAATATGAATAGTGATATAATAAGCACAAGAGCAAATTAAGAAAAAAGTTGAGCTATTCTGTTTCTACTTTTTCCTTCACTCATACTGGAGTAGCAAAAGTATGAGCCTGGCATTATTTCTGAACACTTGTTTTCCAAGGTGGCCCGAGGCTTTAGGAGCAGTTTAAACCCTGTGATCTATGCTATGCGTTCACACTGATGCAGTGCAAGGTGAGCTGCACGGTCACCACTGAGAAGCAAAAGTTCCTACCATGCTACCTTATGGGATTTTCCTAGGTACAATTGGACTTGTTGTTTACCGGAATATCAATTTTTTACAACCTTGTTATATGCAGTAGGGATATTTGACAGCCCTCCCTTTGAGGATTCTATTTTACAGGTTAAGTCATTATTGCATAAATCATTCTTGGCAGCTTGAAATATTGCCTGAGGTGATAAAGCTGTAAATCTTTTGACATAGAACTCTAATTATTCAAAACTATAATTATGCTGAGGCTTATATAAGGATGGGCAAGTGTTTTAATAGCGTAATGCATTCACTTTAAAAACACCTTTTTAGGAATAGTGATTGAGAAATAGCAAACACGTCAGTTATTCACTAGCTTATGGTTTGGATATGATGTTAATTGTAAGAACACAGGAAAGAATAGTTTAGTTTGTCATTCCTTAGTTTATTGCTCATCCTGTTTGGGTGGTGTCATGGATTAGAGCTAGCTAGTTGAAGTGCTAAACCTCCACGTCAGCCATATTTAGACACAATTTTTACTTTAAATTATCTAGCAACTCTAAACATTTGGAACATCAAAGTGAATTTCTCCAAGAGAAATAAAGGTCTTAACCCAGTAGAAAGTCAGAACATAAAAATACATTATTTTTAGAGGTCAGAGCATTCCTATATTTTTGCTATTGTGCTTTTAAACATAGTACAATGACAATTTTGTTAACAAAAGAGAAATATCCCTATTTTTGTGTTGCTTTTAAAGAACTAAAGGAAAATAAGGGGCTGAGGGAAGTCCTTTTTTGATCCAGACAGGGACCAGAGCCAGACAGGGCACCAGTCATGCTGGGACCAGTACAAAGTTCTGGCTGCAGTGTTTGATTCAGCTAAACTAAAAAGAGGCTTTGGTTTGGGAACATTGAATCTATCATCTCCAATAGTTATTTGGAAAGACTTTATAGCAAATGTGTTGTAAGTGAAGGTGAAGGTGTGTACTGAGGGCGGCCTTTCTCTAAGGTATTGTTTTAGGCACTAAAGGAACAATTGGAGGAGACGCAAAGGAGGATACAAACTGATCTCTGCTCTGAGGATATTTGTATGATAGAGTGATTGCTGTTCATTTCTATCTTCTTCTCAAAGATGTTTCCATGAAGTTTTTTTTTTAAAAAAACATAATATATGGACTATGAATGAAGAAGCTTTTATATAAATGGAGAACAGAATTTAAGGTTAATTCCCACCCTTCCTCTATTCCCCAACTCTAATATAAACATGTTTATGTATATTTCCTGTCACCTTCTGTCATTTATATACAATAATAACTTATTAAGGAAACAGTGTAGTTTAGTTAAAATTTCAATAGCTCAAAAAAAATCATACAATAGCTTTATATAAGTTATATGGCATGCAAAATATTCAATTCTCCTAATTCCTGAATTGTGTAGTAGAGATATAGATGATAGTTTTTTNCCCCGCCTCCTCCCCTCACCCCGCCTCCTCCCCTCTCCCCACCCTCAGCCCTTCTCACCCGCGGCAGTCCGGAAGGTGAGGGGAATGGATTGGACTCCGGTAAGGAAAGCGCGTATCTAGAAGTGGTGCTAATGGGAAGAGATTTCTGGCTTCCAAAGAGGATGCTCTGCTACAAAGAGCGGCTGGCGCGCTGGCCTGGGCTCTAGCCAGAGGAGAGATCCTGGGAGAACTCCGGAGCTCGCGGGGAGCGCTCCTGGAAGACCGAGGTCAACATGCCTGTTCGCAGGGGGCATGTGGCACCACAGAACACGTTTCTGGGGACCATCATACGGAAATTTGAAGGGCAAAGTAAGTTCATTTGTTCTCTTCTTCTCTCCCTCGCTTTTCGCTTTGATAGTGCACTTAGCGTCCGCCGCTGACAAACTGGGGAGACGGCAACTCCGGGCTCTGTCAAGTTAAGAGGCTGTGAAACCTAGCCAGGAGGTTCGAATGGCAGCGGGAGTGTGCTCCCTCTTATATTAATTTTGATTTACATTTTAGATTACGGTCTCCATGATCGGAGGCAATTTGATACTCCTCTCCCACTCCTCCATTATCTGCCTCGCTTCTTAATGTCCTGCTCTTCTACTGTCTTACAGGGAAAGAGCTAGTATAGCCTGGGTTTACATTTTGAGGCTATTATACACTTATTAAAAGTCAGGAGCAGGGCAAAGAATATTTTTGGAACAAGAGAATGTAAATAGTAGCAGAGATGCAAATGGCTATGCAAACCGTGTTTTGCCTTGGTTAAATTGCAAGGCTGTGGTATGACAGGGATGCTTGCCTGCTGCTAGTTTATAGAGGCTAAACTTTGCATTGAATCTATGCAAATATACTCCAGGCAGGATGGTCTGGAAAAAGTAATATCTACTTCGTGCTGGTTTTCAGGTCATTATTCAAGATAATATTTCTGTCCCTTTATTATCTCCTTAATTTTTCATCTAGATATTTAAAAATTGAAGTGCAATAAGTAAATCCCACAAAGACTGCGAGAGAAATTTAATATGCTTATGTGGACGAGCTATAAGGAATGAATTATTGTTATATAAATATGCTAATTTTAAATCCTATACTTGTTAATTGATGTTTGACATTTTCTAAAAACCACATTAACACACGTATGTTGTACATTTTGCAGTGATAGTTATGCCTTTAGTGACATGAGTATATAGTAGCTTGTGTATAAAATAAACTTGTATATCCCGCTTCATACTCTATCTAAAAATAGTAAATATAATCAGTGGTCAAAATTAATAAACCTTTTATATTAAAATACCTACTACTACACAAAAATTCAGGTTTCTCCCACGGTAAAAGTGAAAAGGTGTTAAAGGTGTTAATGTGATATTTATTTTGTATGTGTGTGTGTGTGTGTGTGTGTGTGTGTGTGTGTGTGTGAATCTTTATGTTCTGGAAAATATATATTATGAAAAGGGAAGCTTTGCATTATTAAACTGCTAATTAATGTGAAATAGTTTCATTGCTAATAGTTTCATGTGTGTTGTGTGTAGTGTGCCTTAGAGAGATAGAGAAAAGCCAAATTCAAGAATAATAATCACTTTGAGAAAGTTGCACTCTAAGGGCCAGGGTTTAAGTGAGAAATCTTACAGCTACAGGATGTTTTAAGGTTTGGGCTTTGAAAATATTTACCTTACAATTAGATGACACTCTGGAAATATCAATGGGGCAGCTAGTTGTCTGAGTAATCATTAGGACCCAAGGGAGTTAGAGGGATTGAGAACTAGGTTATTTGGAAGATTACATTCTCAAAATTTGAAGAGTAGTTCCTTAATACTTTTTTCTTTGTTCTTGTTAAAACTACTTAGCACCATTACTTTCACATTTAAGGTTGTTGTTTTTCCTTTTAAAAGCCTGGGCATTTAGCAGTTTGGGAAGCACCTGCATTTCAGATCTCTTATTTTGCAACAAATTGTTTCAGTGTTTATGAGAATCTTGTGGAAACTTTTTCAAAGATACCTTACTATCTTCTTATTACAGATAAAAAATTTATCATTGCAAATGCCAGAGTGCAGAACTGTGCTATCATCTACTGCAACGATGGGTTCTGCGAGATGACTGGTTTCTCCAGGCCAGATGTCATGCAAAAGCCATGCACCTGCGACTTTCTCCATGGGCCCGAGACCAAGAGGCATGATGTTGCCCAAATTGCCCAGGCGTTGCTGGGGTCAGAGGAGCGGAAAGTGGAGGTCACCTACTATCACAAAAATGGTAAAGTTGATCTATTTTAAATTTTTTGTATTTGGTTCCATTGAAATGATATTTTGACAAGTGATTACTGAAAGCTCACAGGCACTGAAGCCCCAAATATTCAGGTGTAGGTATATGCTTTGCTGATAGTATTTAAAGATTCAACAAATATTGGTACTCTCATTAGTAGCCTAGTAGGAACAATTTCTTCTTTGAATAAGGGTACTCTGTACTCTTCAAAAGTTTAGTAACTTAACGTCACTGAGGACAAAAGGCCACAAATCAGTCTTACTCTCTCTCTTAAGGAATAATAAAAAGGCCGATAACTTGCTGGTTGTATTGATATGTATTTGGTGGTAGAGAAATGCAGAGTTTTACTTGCTTGAACTTGAAAATATTTTATAAAACAAAGTCTTGTTGAAAACCGTATCCCTGAAACTAAAACTATTACAGTTATATATGTTTCTTGGCTCTTCAGCTTCATTTGACAGTCAACACCTCTTTTCTCTTTTGCTCCTTTTTATACATGATTAAGGATGATATATAAGAAATTATAAAATTGATCTAGTAAACTTATGTATATTCAAATAATAAAGACTGTTCATGTATGCAAGTTTTGTCCTAATAAACGAAATGAAGAAAAGGAACTATGATGCTGTGGAGTTATTAGTATTCATTTTTACAGCTGCAGGAAAACTGGGATCTCCAACTTAAGGTCATACCTCAACTTCAAGGGCACTCCTCCTTTCAGTCTTGCTATGGGAGCATAAATATGTTAGACCTATAATAGTTCTCAAAAAATACACATTGAATGGATAGGCATTAATTAATGCCATATATATATATATATATATATATATA
>NW_017732662.1:227306-282351 GCF_001890085.2 Hipposideros armiger
AGGGGTAGGAGAGTTCAATTGTTTAGGATTCAGAAACTGATTTACAAAGCAATCAAGAAGTGGGGGATAGGAGAATTCTAGGATTCAGGCTAGGAGCAATCGATTCTCAGACTGATGAGAAGAGTAATCAAAGCCAGGGGCTAAGAAACTAAGAAACTAGGGAGGAGACAACATTTCTACACTTAACATTTCTATACTTAACATTTCTATAGGAAAGAAAGCTTAAAAGTCTTTGGGGGGAGGACTTTCTTGGCCGGTAACAGGTGGGTTTTATTCATCAGTCCCTTTTCACCACCCACTGGCACCACCATACCTCTAAGCAACTTTGATGCTAAAAGAGGCCCCTTTGTCTCTCTGCTTGAGAGATAATGGCTCAGTTATTTTTACATCCAAGGGGCTTAAGAGCAGGGTCAGTTTAGGGCTACATGCATAGGCTAGACTTAGTGGGAAGAAATGATTTCTCGGCCTTCCATGGGCTTCCAATATCGTTTCTATTTGTATTTTTTGCTATAAATAATCACTAAAACTCCTGCCAGCAGCCAGGAGAGTCCTAGGATAATTGAGTCACAGGGAAGTAGCAGTTGGAGTGTGACATATGAAGACATCAACGCTCAGCTGGCCATCTAAATGTGAAACCTCAGGGTTATTTCCTGTTTTTCACTCTCCCTTTCCTCCCTAAACCCAATTAATTGGTCACCGGTTCCTTTCAATCTTTACATTTGAAATATTTCCCAGTGCTACCCACACTTCCCCAGTACTGCTAAATGCCCTAGCTGAAGAAACTCTTTTACTCCATCTTGCGGAGTATTGAGTACTGAAGTTTTCGTCCCTCTCCAGTCCATTTCCCACAATGCCATCAGAGGGATACTTGTGAAATGAGAGTTTTATACCCTGATGACTTTGGGTAAATGAAATTGACTTATTAATAATGGATATGACAATACCATACTGTATACACTTATTACCCCCATTTTATGAGAAGGATGCTGAGACCCAGAGAGACTAATTTGCCAAATCACACATAGCTCATAAAGTGGTAAAGCCTGAGCCCTTGACAACATTGCCACATTTACTGCTCAATGCAGTTATGTCTTAGCTTGGCTTAAAAACCTATCTCATGCATTAAAACTGTCAGGATAAAGTTTTAGACTCTTTAGTGGGATGCTTGGTGTCCATTCACAGTTGAATTGATTTGGATTCAAGTAGGGTATGTTTAGAGGGATCAGCTGGGTTCCCAACTCTGACAGTAGCTAGGGGAACTTGACCATGTTTACCTTCTTGGTGCCTCATTTTTCTTTATAATCTTATGTTTGGAGAATAATATCTACTTTGTTAGGCTGCGAGAACATGCTGTATACAATAAAGCACATAGCATTCTCCCTGACATGGTTGCTTGCCCATAATATGTGCTCAATAAATATCAATTAGTTAAATATTGTCCGAACCCCATTTCTCTACAAATTTTTGTTCCAATAATACTTGACTGAGAATAATACTTCTCAAATAAGCCATGCGCTTTAATATCACCAAGTATGTGCTTACCCTTCAGAAGTTTTTATCTATAATAACCAGTACAAAGAGTCTCTGAATGTATTGCTAGTCCCCCAGCTTCTCATCCTAAAGAAACATTATCATCTTTTCAAAAATAGATCAAAAGACTTTTGTGTGCAAGTCTTCCTGATGCTCCACTGCCTGCTCCAGAACATTAATTAACATTTCTCTGTCTCTGTGACACTTGGTTCTCAACTCCAGTGTAGCACCTGGAGTGTGCTACCTGTCATTACATAATATTGTACCTAATGCTATCTGGTTGTTTTCATGTTATCTTTTTTTTTTTTTTTTTAGCTCATTCAGAGAAAATACCAAGTTATATTAATTTCCATGTCCAGAATATATGGAAGAGAGCCTGGTATGAAGTATGTGTTCAATTAGCACTTGAACAAAGAATAAAGAGAGGATGAGAAATGATACCATGGATTTGGAAAAACAAGAAACAGACTGAAATCAGGAGATCCTGAGAAAAATGAGTTACAGGGGAAGTGTGAGGTTTTGATTTTTCTGATTTTCTTAAGAACACTTCTAAAATGTTCTTAAGAATAATTTTCACCTCAATTTTATTAAAGAACATATTTCTTCATTTAATAAGCTAGGGTATTAAATAATCTTCATAGCCTGTAACTATGCAAATAGCTAGAAAGATATTTAATAAAAAGCTAGACAGTAGCTATTAACTAGAAATGATTAACCAGTTATCCAAGTGTAACTCACTCAACAGCAAATCAAAATGACTCTCACTAGTGTCTCCAACAAGCTGTAAGTAACAGCAAACCCAACGTTCTCTTCTGTTCTTTTCTGAATTGACTTCATTACTGTGTTTGGCATGCTTGACTTACTACAGAAGTTATACAATATTGGCATTTTATCTCTAGAACAACATTTTATCTCTCAGTGTTTTCTTGGAAATTCTTAATTGACAATGAAGCTGATCTCAGGGCCTCTCAATAATGAGAGTGTTCAATCTAAAGTAATAAAGTTAGCTTATTATTAATAAAAATAATTATTAAACATTATTATTGTCAAACGGCTATTTTCTCTTTATAGACTGCGCTGTCTGCTTTTAGCAAAAGTGTTGAACTACCAGGAAGGCAGCAGTAAGACATTAATCACCATAAAGGAAATTTGTCCTATTACTGCTTAATTAAGAACGTCAAAGTGCCGCTTGTCACAGGTTGGTTGTGAGAAAACCCAGTACCAAGCTCCTATTGCCATGGCTGAATATTTTTAGATATTCCTCTTCTTCCTTTATATGAAATATCTACCTGAGAGAATCAAAGTACTATTTCTGTGGATAGCTCAGGTCGTGGCTGAGGCAACCCCTGTACCCTTTTCTCACTTAAAGTAGGTCTGCGTGTGTACAAACTCATTTTCGTGGTTTCCACTGCTTCGTGCACTGTCCCCCACTCCTTTTTACCTAGGGTAAAACAGTCTTGTCTGGTGCTTAGAGGGTAAGAATTGGGGAGAGTGAGAGAAGACTGTGGGAGCATTTCTGCCTTGAGTTGGCTCAGTTTGTAAAATGATCTCAAACTTGCCTGTGCCAGGCGGGGCCTGACAAGGCTACCTGAGCTCCACTGCTTTTGTTTACCTGCTTTTTCATAAGGGCTGACCAGTTAGAAGACATGGTTACAGCAGGTGGAAAATCACCATTGCTGGTTTTGTAGTTTCCTTTTTCTGTTTTGCTTTTTTCCCCCTGCTTCCCTGAGGATCATTAGGAGTGTTTTTATTTGTTGTTCTTTGTTTTGATAGGATATGAATTACTGTATGTTGTTTGCAGTATGGGTTTTGAGAAACCGGTAATAACTGCATGGGTTCAAGACAACTTAGAATGCCTGTCGCTTCTTGTACCAGCCATTGACCTCTGTGCTCTGTTTAATTCTGTTCAGCAAAATCTGTATTAATGACCCAAGATGATGGGCATGATGACAAAAATTAAAGTATAAAATTAGTGGTGGTATCATAACCAATGTCTCGAAGATCAAGTAAAGAACAAAATCTAGGACAGACTAAATAAAGTATTGATATGTTAAAAAAAATAGAAATCTATTTGTGTTAGAAAAGGCCACATATTGAAATCACAGTCCTAAGATCTTTGAATGTACTAATTAATATCAAATCAACCCAATGAAATTAACGTTAGAGCTATGCAATATTATATGTTATGTGAAAATTTTTAATCAAGTTCCCATTTACTTAGTGAAATTAAATTTCCTTCTAGTTTTGCTAAGTTTTCTGTATACACCATTCATTTTCTTTAATAGCGTTAAGCAGTTGGTCTTTAGCTATACACTTATTGCCAATACACACAGATGTACTCTTCAAGTTTTATTTTGTATGGTCGTGTTTCATGGACTGTAGCCCTCCACCCAATTTAGTACCAATGTTAACTGAGTTCTAATTCTGTGACTGGTTCTTTATATGTTGTTTTATCTGATTTTTATGACAGCTTTGGGAGCAGATATTATCCCATTTTACAGATTAAATTGAAGTTCAGGGAAATTAAGTACTGATGATGACAGAGCAAGGTGGAGATGAGGTTCAAAATCTAGACTTGTATATGCTTGCAAACTTTATTGCCTCCAAATGTTACACTTTTTAAACCTCATCCTCCCCCACCCTGTGTGTCCTAATTCTAGTTCTCGGTCATAGGTTTATTGATTATCTGAGGCATGAATATGATTAATTTAATTCACACTGAAGGGTAAATGAAACAAGTTTTATCCTAGGTATTTTGCATTTTGAACAGAATTGTATCATTTTAAAGGAATCTCTGCAGGATGTCTGACTTCAGTAGAGTGAAGATAGCTAGCATATGGCTATAACTTTTGCATAATTATTAACGGCACTCTTTTTCTAGTCTTAAAGGTGTCCCCATTTTGGACTGTAAATTACATGGTCAGTTTATATTGGAGGGGGGGATATTTTTGCTAAAGGGCCTCTTGGCTGTTATTTGTATTGTCATCATACAGGAAGTCTGAAAGAAAATTCATATAGTAGTGTGATTCAGTAGTGGAAGCTCTTTTGTGTTCTTATCCTCTCCTTTTCCCAGTAAGTACAAAGTTTAATTTCTCAGGAAAATTGTATGATTTGACCACATTCACCAGTAGTATTTAAAAGGGAAATCATAAATGTACTGGTGTGAAGAGTTCCTGGTTTATTTAAAACACCTCCAGTGTTTTTCATCTGGGGCCGAATGTCAGACTCAGCTCCTGCTACATTCCCTACTATCCTGTGCATCTGAGCTCCTCAAAGAGGCGACCAGTTTCTCCTTTGCACAGTCTTCTCTCAATCCCTCAGGCGACCTTGTCTAATTTCCCAACATTTGTTTTTCCTTGTCTCTATGAGAATGCTTAGGAAATTATCTTGTAATAATTTGTTTCTATGTCTGTTTCTTCCATTCATTGGTAAACTTTTTGAATAGACTTATTAAGGCACTTATTTTTTTTAAAAAAAAGAGAACATGGATGGAGAGCGAAAAATAAATTTAAAAGAACCCGTGAATATGCTTCTTTACCAATGACAGTGTCAGGTGGCATGTTCTAGAGAAGTCTTATTCATTCAACTTCCCGTGCCAGTCATTTTACTAAATATGAGAGTCCTAAAATGAACAACTTACATTGTTTGTTAATTGAATAACTTAATAAGTTGCTGCCATATGGTTTATATATTATGAAGCAATTTATTCTAATACTTGATAACCTGTAACTCTTTAAAGAAAGACACAACTCATCACCCTTTTTCTGTTAGCCAAGAAAGAGAGGTGAATGATCAGGACAGTATAGATCTTTGAAGGCTACGGTCAGCTGATTCAGACGGGGCATCCACGGGTCATTAAAAGAAAAATTATCTTATATAATATGTGCAAGTTTGCAAGGCATCCCGGCCCTCTCTGGAAATCCTTAGTTGAGTACATATGATAAAATACTTATAAAACCTTGCAATTATTCTGATGTCTTTTTCTGCCATCTATTTCCACACCCTGGAAACAACCTCATACTTATATTGGTTTCCCAACACATTTTATTATTTTTCCCAAACCCAGGGTTATGTGTTGCGATTGTAAGGAAGTCTGTGTGGTATCAGCAGACACTTCATCAGTCACATCCTGATAGAGGATTTCCTCACCTCAACAAGGACTTCATATCTCTACTCTGTCTCAAAGTGGTTTAACTCCACTGTCAAAAAAATTGGAAAATGTAGAGAACAAGTGAAAAAAAACCCAAAACTATCGTTTTTGAACCTAAGACATAGCCATTGTTAAAATGACAGGATGTATTCTATCTATAATTTATTTAACACATGGGCAGTTTGAAAATTATTTAATATTCACAAAATACTACATTCAAGGAAATAAACTATTACCAGGAATACCTTATTTTTGAACACTACTATTCCCATCTTTCACAACTGTAAAAAGCATACAAATAACCTGTATATCTATCTTGCACAGAGGCACTATTTTTTGTCCTTAGTATATATTCCTAGAAGTATAATTTCTGGGTAAAACTGCATGTGTACCTTAAAAACCTTTGGCAGTTCTTTTCAAACTAAACTCTAAAAGAGAGTTTAATTTAATTGCACATTTACTGTGTACAGTAAAACTTGGCATTCTTTTTAATTTTTGTTGACCCAATAAAAGTAGTGTCTTACTATCTGACTATTGAATTTAACCCACAAGCTTTACTGAAAAAGCACATGTAGAATGTATTTGGGACAATTTATTTTCTTATTTAAATAAAGCATTGTTCACTGTGGCCAAACCTAAGGACCGATGGGAATCTCTCCAAAAGCTTATTGTCATACAGAATGCCCCCCACCCCCCACTCCAGGGCCACTCCTCCAAAAACTGCTATTTACATTTACATTTCCATTTTAGTAGTTTGCTGGCAGTTTTCTAAGCCTCAGATTCAGAAACTGGTACCAATTTTTTACTACTTAGCAGCATTCTGTGAACTATTTCTCCTTTCTATTTGGAATAAGTTGGATTTTAAGTTTTCAGTATTTCTTTATTACCTATGTCAACTATGATGAAAATCTTGATTAGTGAAAAGAGTTTTTAATTTGGTAGTTTGCATCTGAATTATTTTGCTTAAATTCAGAGAGACAGGCATGGAAGGTGATACACTCATAATCAATAAACATTAAGCCAGGATGCCATATAACAGAATTGAAATATACTTGTAAAGCATAAATGGCATTAAATGCTCAAAATATAATCCTGCTGAAATGACTGCAGGGGAAGCTCATCCCTTCCTGGGCTGCTTTATGTAACCAAGACGCGCAGAGTGCAGGCAATCTGATCTTTCGAGCTGTGACTCAATTCTCAGGCCTTCCCTCCAGGTGTGCTTTATAATGAATGTCACTTAACCAAGGCTCGGTAGGATTTATGAATTCCCAGATTGCTGTTCTCAGAATTTGCTCCCCAAATGGAGGTCTACACAAAAATGTCTCTGATAATGTACAACCTCAACTGTGCTGTTAGCCATCTTCTTTCTGGTCAGTTCTCAAGAGCCAATGGCAGGACTTGGTACTTTTGCAGTTCATGTTCATAGAGGGAGCAGAAGGTGTCCTCATGAAATTTCATACCCCTCAACGTTCATTGTTTTAAGTATTTTCACAACAATGTGAGGATAGCGTGAGTTTCAGAACATTTTGTTTTAAATATTGACTCCTCAGAGGTTTCCAATAACTTCGATGATGTATTTCCCTCTGGAGAGTACTTTATTTAAAAATGTTAGTCCCTTCTCATTAAAGTTTTTGAAAATGTGAAGGATACTAATTATGTTCTCTAAAATCTTTACCAAGTAAGAGTTTTATAATATCATTCTTAATTTTACTTCAGTAACAGAAAATAAAGCTAAATGTCTGGTTGAGGCACAGCTTAGCAACAGAAATGAAAATTAACAGCAAGTATAAAAGGCTAAGCAAGAGTATTTTCATGAATACTTCTTATGGCATTTGAAAAATTGCTGGTAACATTAAACTTTTTTTCCAGAAGACAGGCTTAGAAATTTTAGTTAGAATATCTGAAGTTACAGAATTTGGAAATTAAAATATAAAAATGAAGATGAAGCCTGACCTTTGAACTACTTTAGCTGCGTGTTGGAATACTTGGAAAAGGGAAACAAAGAAAGCCAAGACATTCTATGTTCATTCCCACAGAAGTGGTGTGTGCCACCTTATGTTACAGATTCCAAGAGCCGTGAAATACAAAAATCTGAAAACTTTTTTTTAGAGTAATAGCATTATAATATAGCCAGGTAGGGCCTCCTTGCTACCAATCTCATTGTTGCAGAATTGGAATAATCAACCCTTCCCCATTCCACACCTAATTTAAGTATAACTCACATGAAAAACCAGACCCTGGAATGGTGTTCTTTTTGTTGATTTTATTTTATTGACATTCATGCACACTGGTATCTTGATAATGAGTTCAAAGCGTGGGCTTCTTAAATTATCTCTCTCTGGCAACTTACATCTTATTCTATAACTGGGATGAGTTCAGTAACAGAGTGTAGTTTGAGTACTTTAAATCATATTAATAATATCATTTATTGATCACGTACAATGTGCTAGTACTCTTATAAAAATCTCATTTTCCCAATACTCACAACATCCTATAAAGTGTGTATTTGTTCCCATTCTGCAGATTGGAAATATAAAGTCAATAAACTTTCCCAAAGCGCTACAAGTAGCATATAACCAAGCTGTGATGTAAGTGCACGTTGTCTTCTTTCAGAATCTACTGTACCCGCTCAGCACACTTCCTGTCCATGCAGTGTCCCTGACACACACAGTGTGCACGTGTGTGGAGTCAAGTCCCATCCTGACAGAAAAGTGTGAATTGTTTCTGGATTTTAGGCATGTTTTAAATTTGAAGGATTCAAATCTTCTTCTCCTAAATGCAATTAGATAAACATCTGCCTTTGGTGTTTTAGAAATAAATTCACCCCTGTTTTCCCAGGGCCTAATTCAGTGCCTTGCAAAAAGTAGCTGTTCAACAAATCGCTTCTTTAAATAAATTCATGTTTTAAAACATCAGGCAAACTCTCTTAGCCATTTGATCCGCCAGTTTCTTCTTCAATGAAGTGGGAGCCAGCTCTTGCCTATTTGAAAGGGATGATAAAGAGGGTGCACAGCACAACGGCTAAAGTCATAGACTCTGGAGTCAGGTGGCCTGGGCCTAAATCCAGAATGTATTCACTGTGTGATCTTTGGCAAGTTACCCAATGACCCTGTCCTCAGCTTCATTACCAGTGGAGACTATGACAGTAATAGAATGTATCTTGTAGGTTTTGCAAGGACTCACTGTGTCTAAATTTGTAAAAGTACGTACAACAGCTCCTGGTACCCAGTCAGTGTAACATAAGTGTTAACAAATAAAATAATGTGAAAAGGAACTGGGTTAAAGATACATAGTAAGTTGACACGTTCACTGAGTGTTGTGCTCAAATGGAAGTTTGAAGTTGCATGTGTGACTGAGTAAAAAATGTGTACCAACGTTTGACGTCAGTAGGTAAAAAGAAATTAGCCAATATTTCTTGAAAATTTGAAATGTGACATCCTGTAGATGATGAATCTATCAAAGTTTGTATTATTTAATTTTATTTTGTTAGATCTATTTTGAAATGTTGCAATTCATTTTAGGTAAGCTTACCCTGAAAATGGCAGCGTTCTGGGCAAGTTGGGCTCTTAACATTGTTCTGTGCTTACCTATCTTCTAGCTATATTGCAACCGATTCCGGCAGTGGTATGCCCAAAGCCAGTGTGTTTTGAAAGCCCAAGTTTTTTTAAGTCACAATGAGGTGCAAGCCCAGTGCACCCCTCTTCAGTCCAGGATTTGCTGGGAATCAAGATAAATCTTATTTAAAACATAGAAGTGGAATTAATTGAAACATTGATTTTAAGAAATTGTGAAGATATAAATACCCAAATATAAGCACCATAGTTAAAGTGGTCATATAATTATTATTCAAAGCAGGAGTCTTTTAAAAGTAAAATGGGAAGTTTTTAATAATTATATCAGGAGAACAGGAAAAGTCCAAGACTGTCTAGACTAAATGGATGTATAAACACTCTACATACAATCTATATCTGGCACTGTGTACAAGGTTGTTCATAATGTCTACTATTCTATAGCACAGACTTTTCGTGAACAATTTTTAGCCTACTGAAAATGGTGAGTTTAAAAATATAGCCACTCATTCTTCTGATGCCAAAAATGCTTACTGTGTAGACAAGGACAGTGTCTTGCAACCCGGAGAAGTGAGTCAGAATTCCTCTGATGAATACTGCACCTGCTGAACTCTTTGAAATAAGACTATAAATGAATCTCTCTATAAGTATCACATTGAAGGTTCTTAGTAAAGGAATTAACCTTAACCTCTATAAATACCATGTTGAAGGTTAAACTCTAAGTAAACTAATGAACCTCAACCACTTTGTGAACCACAGTATGTCATGAGAACAGAATGGACTAAACGTAAAGAAAATGAGTTCATTGTCAAATGCCAACAGTCCTGTATAGGATATCTTTTTTTTCTTTTTTTTTTTTAAGATTTGTATTGGGGAATTGGGGGGATGGGAACAGTGTGCTGGGGAACTGGGGGAAGGGGAACAGACAAGTTGCTTCCTTTTGTTCTTCAATCTAGTTGTGGAAGACATTGCTTCACTGGCCCAAGTTGGCACCATCATTGTGCTCTTCCCGGGTGAGGCAGATCAGTTGCTGGCTTCTGGACGGCTGCTCACGGTGGCTGCTGGCCGCTCATGCTGGCTGCTGGCTACATATGGTAGCCCATGGCAACCCACTGCCACAGGGGCTGCAGCCTACGCCGTCGCCAGCGACTCATGGCAGCCCAACTAGGATATGATTTTAAAAGATCCCCTAAAGGATCTTTGTTTTAGAATCTGTTAATCATGGGTGTGCACAGGATGTTTCACAGTCATCTTTTTCCAGCTTATGACTATCAGGCCTTAGTCAATTATGTTAGTCTATTTGTAATCCTGTGATAAAATTAGCCTTCCTTTATGTATAAAATTTTTTGTCTGAAAGATGTATATTAAGTAGGAGGAACAACCCCAGAAAAGTTGGGATAGACAGCATTAAAGCAGAAAGTTACCAACATTCTAATAAAAGCAATCTTTATATTAATTAATTAGTTAATATCTGCAATAAGAGTAGACTCATTATTTATAATGAGTTTAAATCGAATTTGATCTCTCCAAATTTAAAAAGAAAAATGCAATTTTCCAAAAATCAAAAGGAAGAAGTAAGACATTGTTTTTCAAAGGAAAGTTAAATGAAAGTGGTACAGCTAGTATTCTCATATTGTTTATATTTTTCCAGATCCAGTACAAACATAAGGGAAATCACCTTTGTCTGGGAAAATTGCGTTTGTAAATAAATTTAGCTTTTGCAGTACTACAATTCAAATGGGGGGTGTGTGGGGGGGAAGTCCTCCAATAAGAGTAATTATAAATCTCCTCTTTTCCTTCCAGGTTTAACTAACTATTCCTTTTAAATTGACCCTGGTTGTTGAGGTTGTAGGAGAGGAAATTTGTTTTTCTACCCTTCAAGTTTCTTCTGGCTGGTCTAATAATCAAATTGACATTAGACAGATTAGCAGAAGAAAAATACATTAAAGTTTAATAACATGTGTACCTGCTGTATACATGGGAGAGACCCAGGAAAACTGAGTAACTTGCCAAAATGGCAGGCGTCATCACCTTAAATACCACCTTCAGCTAAAGACAAAAGAAGATGTTGAGAGTAGAGAGTCATTATGGGAGGTTACCAGGAAAAGCACATTTTAACAATGCCTCAAAGAAACTAAATCTATTCTTTTATTATATGGCAGCCTGTTTTCTTTTCACTTTCCCCTCTTGGAATAGTGACATTTCATAATTTTAAATCCAATATTTTATCTTTTAAAAACTATATCTAAACCAATTACATTTAACTCTCTCCTATATTAGTAAATGGTGTCCCAGTTTTATTTAAAGGCGTTCTTTTTAAGTGGCAAATAGATCTTCAATAACCTTTGAGCCCTTCAGAGTAGAGTATCCTCTATTGATTTCTACTTGTAGTTTTCAAGATTCTATTATGAGAAAAGGCAGAAATGACCATTTTAATTAGAGTCAGCTTTTATTTGATGCAGATCCAATTGTTCTACAAAAACAAAATGTGGGTCAGTAAAGAAAGGAAACTGGAATGGTAGGAAGGGTTCCTTTGGTAGGGCAGATTTCTAAGTGGGCTTTTTAATCTGGAGAATAAAGGTTAGGAGGAAATTAATTATGTAATCCAAAAGATACATATGTGCTACTCCTGTAGTGGGAAGCATCTCTTCTTCACCATAATAGTGATATCTGGAATGACAAAGCTTTCTTTGAAGACCGAAAGATTGAAAGAAAGCAAGTTGAAATGTCTAGTTATATTGGGATTAATATGGCTGCATGCAAGAGATGGTACTAATTTAATTATACATGTATCTTCAAAGAAACTGCTAGAGCTGAGACAGTCATGTCTGAGATGCAAACGTAACATTTTATTGACTTTGAGGAGACTGACATAAAGGGCAAGCAGGTTCCCTCTGCGGCCAGCCGTTGCGGCCCCCTTTGCTCTCCAGCGTGCATAATCTATCAGGGCATTCTGACCCAAGTTTTGTGTTTCTCACTTTCTCTTATTCTTCTTTATGTCTCATAGGCTAAATTCAATTCAAAACCAAACCTAAAGTCTAGTGCACGTACAATTGCATTACTTAATAAGATGTTTCTAAGGACAGAATGCTCGTGTTTATCATAATGAGATAGATCTTAATTATGTTGTCATATAATTAACCACTAAAGATTATTGAACACATATTTATATCTTTATTGGGGAAAAATTTATGTGTCTCTTTTTTTGTTGTTGTTAACATTATCGTTCAGATTACTGCTATCTGTTTAGAATTGTTAAAACTTCACTGGTTTAAAGAGGGGCTTCATTTTGATAATCCTGTCCCTCTAATTATATACTGAACTGGCATGTCTAGATTAAGTTGGAAGATAAGATGTCTCTTCTCCTTTAATTGTTATAAACATTAGACTATGATCTATAGTCTTTAAGACGTATTTGGAGAGACTATTTTCTGTGAAAAAAATAATCACTTTAGAAGATAAAGACAAAGCTTATATTCACTACTCAGTTATTGGAAGAGGGGGGGAAAAAAGGAGAAAAGATTCAAATGTAGGAAAACTATGAAGTGCAAAGAAAACAAGTCTACGGACCTGTAGTGGAGAGTGAGTGGGGTAGGAGAGCTGCTTCAAAGCAATGAGGGAATGTATATATACACACACCGCTGCTTCCTCCCCTTAGAAGAAAACATGCCAATGAAATCTCTGACAAGCACAAGTTCAAGAGGGTTATTGGAGAGTAGACACCATGATCCTAAAAGGATGAATTTTTCAGCGTGAAGAATATTTATTTCTTAGCTCTGTTTACTGTTCTATTTGGAGCTAAGGCAAGAGTGATGAATAATGGATAACAGGACACCTTAATTGTCACTGTAAGGAAGGCAGCGGCACTGGAATTCATTATATCTTATTGTGTGAGAACCATATATTGACATTCACACAGATGAAAGGACTCCCCCTTTATAGATAACGGGTCTTTGTTCCAAACAACCGATTTACATTCCCAGCAGTGGAAGCCAATACTTGGGGCCTATTTTGCCTTCCACACCTCACCTCTTTGGTGAAGTAACTAGATTAAGCCTCATGGAAAACAAGATGATAATGGTATTTCCACCTTTGAGTCAATTTAAACCAGTATTATCTAGAGATGAAATGCTGCAGAATCCCAGATTTTTAAGATGGAAGGAAGTGGGATCACCGATTATGCTTTCTAATAAGTGCATCAATGGTTCCTGGCCCAGGGTAGCTGCCCCCCAAATGTTAGCCAATTAACCAGCTCCCTCTCTGCCTGCCTGCCTCTCTGCCTCTTTTCCTCCCCTTCTTTTTTACTTCCTTCCTATCTCCTTCCCTTATTTCTTTCAACAACCTTTATTTTACAGCTGTTTATGTTACAAATGGAGAAACCAAGGCCAAGCCACTTGCCCAAGCTTACTTAACATTAGGACCAGGGCGCATATCTTCCAATTTCTAAAACAGGGCTGGGTTTCCATCAAGTAGTGAAAGCATTGTCTTCCTGCCCATGCTCTCAGACAAGAAACCTTCTTACAAGTATCAACAAAGATACTTCTCTCTATCGCTTCCTTTCCTTGAAGATGGGGAGTCCTCTATCTGAATTTCAAATGAGCATTTCTCCCTGAGTTTGAGCAATCATATCTTCATATTTCCTCAGTGAGCGTTTCATTTGCTCTTTTGGTGCTTTTTAAATAACCTTTCATGACACTTTTTTCTCCCAATATAATACATGAAGTGTATGAATCTATAAATTGATTTAAGCCCCTTGAGAAGGTCTGGTGCTATTTGTTCTCTATGTTCAAATAGTAAAGCCTCACTATTGGCCATAGAAGGATATTGCAATAGCCTGAGAAGGGAGCTCACATCTCACAGAGCATCTCCATGAAACGGCATGCAGATCTGTTGGAGTTGGTGAACCTGTTTTATCCTACTTATGATCTCCTTCAGGTAGCTTTGGGTAATGAGCTACCGCAGATAATTTTGGAGAATGTTTGTATTGGTGTCTGTAAGAAATGCTAACATCACCCAGGCTTATCTATGCCATGAAGACCATTCATGTTCACCGTGGAGAAAAATAAAAAGTTAAATGAGGACAGTGCATTCTAGTTACAGCTAGACTTTTGGAGTTTGTGTGTGTTTCTGAGTAGAGTTTCAGAAGCTTCATACAGTCCTTGGAACTTAGCACCTATTCAAAGCACCAGCATCCTGCACGCTATGATCGCACAATGTCCTTTTGGCTGCCTAAGAGGACATGGGGGTAGGACAATTGAAGAAGCCCCAGGAATGATATTTTCTTCCTGCATGCTCTTCCCTGATAATTTCACTCTGAATTTGCCCACTTGTGGAAAAGAATGAAACATTCAATTTTTTAAAACCCGATCTCTTGAGAAAGGTAAGTGTTTGGTCAGAGTTTTGAAAATATAACAATTACATTTGCTGCTGCCTTCATTTGGTAATGTCTTTGTTACTTTGACATTTTGCTTGTATGTCATGTCAAAGTATTTCTGTCTCAATTTTTAAAAAAGAATAAAAATAACAGTATTGAGCCTCATGTTACCTATTCTATTCAAAGATGTAGATGTCTGTGATCTGTTTTTTTCCCCCAAATCATTTTTTTCTTTAATTACTAAATGGTAATTAGGGAAGGAAACTTTTATAATATTTCAGTAATCTAGTCTTTTATTCATTCACTGTTATAGTACAAGATGTTTAACAAATCTAAACATAGCATCATTATCGAAGTAGCTTTTGATATAAATCTTATTACTCTTTTCCATTAGAAACAATTAAAACTCAGTATAATTGCCACTAAAATGCATGGATAGTATTTAAGAAGAAAGGATTCTAAAGTTCAGAGTCATAATATTATCTGGCTTTTTTTCTTTTCTTTCTTTCTTCTTCTTTTATATTTTTTACTTACATGAGGAAAGGGATGAAATGGTGATCCACCTATGAGACATGGGCTTAGATGGAACAGACCACCAGTCAGAAAAGGCTACTTCCCTAGTCTATGGGGTCTACTGCAGCTCAGGGTAGTGTGGGCAGCAAGCAAAGCGTCATAATTAGTTGCTTTTACCAAAGTATACAGTACTTAGGGATTTTATTAACAGAAATGGCTATACTGGGTATAATTACCAAATTATCTTATATGTATATATCAAACCTTTTTATTATATACTATTTATTACATATATGAATTTTTTTTTCAGTATGAACAGTGCAACTGGGATGTTTACTTGGTTTAAGCCTACAATGAAAGAAAACTATTATTTATTAGGTAAATCCAACATTCTCTCCTAATATTCATTAGAATTATGGTGTCATATCATGTTTTAAAAATTCTTTTAAATGGAGACTATTGAGGGCTACATAGTGTTGAGTGATTTTTATTCTTGAATGAAAACCTCCAGTAGCAGAGCTTGGTATGGTAAATTTCTCTGTTTTAGAAAATTCACTAGAGTAGCTATGTGAGGGAGGGGTTTACTTATTGGGAGGAAATGTATTTGTCCCATTCATATATGAAATAATAAGCTCTTGTATTTAAAATTCTTTCTCAAGAATGTATTGATGGAATGATTCACAATTTCTTTTACTGTAGTGAGGTGTTACACTGCACCTGAGTTTGTCTCAATATCAGCTATTCAAAGAAAAATGCTTAGGAATTTTTGTGAATCACTCTATCATGTCTGCTTTGAGGTTTCTTAGCGAATGCAGCAGTCTTGAAAGAGATAGACACCATTACTGATAAGACAATTCACTACAACTCTGATTTCTTTCTAAGTTCTGAATAATGCTAGGACATGGTTTATTAAACACCTCTGCATTTTTTGATGTGTAAAAATGTAAAAGAGAATACAAACATTGTTAAATTCAAATTTTTGTAATGACAGACTTAAGAGAAATTCAGATGATTTGTTACATCTTTAAAGCTGTGTGAACAGTGGTTGATGGTGGAAATAATTAAGCCTCTCAGTGCCTTTATAGCTTTTCCCACCAACAACTGGGAGAGAGTGAGCGATGGGCATAAAGTGCTGATCTAAACTTTTCTGAAGTTTCACCAAGTTTTAATGAGCCTCACAAATCACCGCTGACGGCAGTCTGATATTTTACAGCCCCTCTAATAAAGTTTTCTTCCCAACTGTACAGTGACACTATTGTGTATACAAAAATAGAGGGATGCATCTGATGAGGAAGACTGTTTTGGCAAAGTGGAAAGCACAAATTCGGCTTTAGTTTTCATCCATGATTATCTTCTCTTGCTTTGATTTGAAGGTTAGCATTACTCCTGGGCCTACTTGGGCTCTGGAGAGAAAAGCAATGTAATATTAAATATACAGGCTGCCATATATTCTGACTTATCTTCTCTCCTTCAATAGTCCCAACCCTGTCTCTTGTCCTGTTCGACTTTGAACGTGCAAAGATATTGCCTAAGTGTCAGAAGGGGAGTAGAAATCTATTTTGTTCTTATTGGTTATAATCTGATTTTTATCCACTACTATCCATGTAAGATTTCTTCGATTTCTTCTTCCTCCCTTTTCTCTGCATTTCCTTACCACTGTGTCCATCTTCAAGTCCCTGAAATCTTTTAATCCCAACCATCCTCGTGAGAGGACCCTCTCACAGGTCACGAGGGATGTCTTCACTGTGAGGTTGGCCTGCCCTTCTTCAGAATATACCCCAGACAACTCTTCATTCCCGTATTGTAACAGAGTGACATGTTCAGTCTCTCTGACTCCATCGTATTCAAGCCTGCATTTCCCCCGAAGGCATTCAGGCTAATAGCTCCTGCTTTAGACATGCTAATCATCAGGGAAATTCTGCCTGGGGCTTCAGTTTTTACAAAACTCACTCCTTCCATTTAACCTTCCCTTGACAAAAAGAAGCCTGAACTCGACTTTCTTAAGATGGATGTGAGGAACTACTGGGGTCCTTATCTTCTCTGTTGGCACCTTCTCCATCAGTAAACCTGTCCTTACTCCAAATTGACATTTTTGAGTTTTGACATTTCAAAGCATTGGGCACATGGACTTTGGACTAGTAACAGTATTTCTCGATATTGCAGTATCCTTCCCCTCTGATTGTTTCTTTGATTCTCACATCTCCTATAATCTATGGATCCTAATCCTTTATTAGTATTGTTGATTTCTTAACTGCAGTTTGACTTCTCACCTCTAAACTATAGAACTGCTTCTGCACCCTTATTCGAGTACGTTTCCTAATAGTTATTTCATTGCAATTGTCCTGTATTTCACCACCAGTCTAATCTCACTTTGGTCCTGTTTTCAACTTCCTTTTCTCAAAATATTCAAGGGCCCCCCATTTCTTTCTCCTTCCTGTCTAAAGCCTATAATGATATGCTAACTTTTAAGGTCTCCCATAAACTAACTCGG
The DNA here is from genome assembly GCF_001890085.2 of Hipposideros armiger. Lineage (NCBI taxonomy): Eukaryota > Metazoa > Chordata > Mammalia > Chiroptera > Hipposideridae > Hipposideros > Hipposideros armiger. The sequence goes on from NW_017732662.1 coordinate 244,934, forward strand.
CTCTGCAATTTGACATTTCTCAAATTTCTTAACCATGACCAAACAAAAAATTATGTTATATTGTTACCTAGTGTACATTTACACACACACACATTCATACACACACATACATGCACACTGTGCTATATACTCACTAATTGAAACACATTTCTTTTAAAGTTATTTCCATGTACTATATGTACAATTTACTCTCATTTCCTATTTTGTTTTCTGTAAAATATGTAGTTTTTGACCCCTAAGTTGATTGTTGTGATCCCATTGACTTCTTACCCACATCCAGTGAAGTGGTCCAGCTTCTCTGAGTTTTCACTTCTTCGCACTCAGTCCCTTGAACTTACTTCAGAAGAGCCTGTCTCTGCCATATAAGCATGCACTTTCTGGTTTCTGAGTTTCCATTCATGATTTTCTAGTTTAATGATCTTCTCCTATGAAGACATCTCTGTCAGCATCAGCTCTTGAAAATCTTCAGTTCCTCTGAAGGACTTTCTAAACTGGCCTCCCCACAATGACCCATAATCCTAGCTGATTTTGTAATGGTTTTATAATAGTAAATTTTATCTTTCTGACTATTTGGTTTATAAACTCATTAAGTATAGCAATATCTTCCTTAGAGCACTTTAAGTGGTCAAAACAAGGCTGCTAGGTTGTTTTTAAATTAATAGAGCAGTAAGGTACTAATTAATTCATTTTGCAAACTGCTGGATTTATGTGATGATATGAAAAGAACTGAGTTTCCGAGGTCCAGCTACAAATCTTAGCTCTATTATTATAAGCCATGTGCTCTTGGGCAAAATCCTTAACATCTTGTTCTCAATTGTACAACAGGAACACTAGTACCTGATTCAGAAAATTGCCGAAAGGATGACATGAGAATGCTTGTAAAAAACACTGCTCTATGCTAGATACCCAATGAATATTTATTGTTATACATGCGGTCCTTGCACATAACCATTTTACCACATTTCTTGCTTGGTTTTCTTTCTATTTGCCTATAATATAATCTTCTCTGTAGTATTCCTGTTATACTTTTCTGATTATGATAATTACACACTAGACACATTTTTCTGAACTTTATGTTTGAGACAAAGTCTAAAAGGCAGTGAGTGAGAAAATTATGTATTCCCTCATGTTCTTATCTCCCCTTATAGTGCTCAATACATGACTCTAATGCTCTAGCGAGCAAAGATGTGCAACCAGCTTCTGTATTATATTTCCTTTGGAGAAGGCATGTCATCAACTCTGAAGATTCATTATAACAAATTAAATTAATCTGAAAATGTTTTACTTAAAAAAAAGTTTCTTAAAAAAAAAGAAAGAAAAATGTTTTGAGCTAATTCCTCATTTTGGGGGGAGGGTGATGGTTTGGCCTTTAAAGTAATTTTAATTAGTTATATGATCAATTATGAGGTGCTTTTTTTTTTTTTAATTTGTGAAAGGAAGACTTTGTATTTTAAAATCAACCAGGACACTAAGTTTTAGATGCACATATTGCATCAGATTATAGAACTAAATTTAAATTCATTTTCAACTTTCTGTGGTATGATATATGCAGATTGAGAGGAGAGTGACATACATAAAATCATGTCTGTTAAGTTTTTCAAATTAAAAAAATAGATTTTTACTTACCAAATCTCCCCAGAGTAGAACTTGCTGACATAAATTATCTAGCATCAGGTCACATAAAGTGACAGATTTATAGCAGATATAAAGGGTAAAAATGGGCAAGATAAGAAAACATGAATATAAATACGATTTTCCTATTAGTTTACTTCTACCCTCAAACTAAATCTAGCATAAAACATTTTTCTTATTTCATTTGGTTTTTGTAATGTGTAGTAGACATGTAACCTCTGATGTGATGACAAATTTCAGACAGCCTTTCTTCCAACATCCTCTTCATATCTTGATTTCTTTATCTACTTTTCTCCCCATTTAAGAGATATGTTCCTAGCATAATAAACTTACATTGTATCAATGTGTTAAAAGACTAACCTCAATTGGTTTCAGTTTATTCAACTATAATATGAATGTTATATTATGGATGTATTATGGAAGTATATTATGTTAAGAATAGGTGAGTGCATGATCTATAAAAGAATTCTGAAGTGAGTGAATTCATGTCAATCAAATACTTTAAAACTTTCATAGAATTAAATAAATTAATGTTATTGTAGTTCCAGATTACCTCTGCTCCTCTCAGTTAATATGGATAACTTGAAAATTGCCTTTTGCTTATATATTTGCTATACTAGGAATATCCAGAAATGTTTATGTAAAATGAAAGAGTTAGACCTGGGTTATTCGTGTCCTAAAAAAAAGATACTTTTATGAAATTTTAGTTCTGATGAGATCCAGTGGTCTTACTATGTTTCCCAAAATATTTCTAGCAGAATTAGCTTCCAATATACAAGCCTGACTTTGTTTCTTAGTCAAATGAGCAATAATAATTATAGGAATCATAAGTACTGAATAAAGCTTTACCTTCAATTAGGTAAGTTACATGTCAATAAAGCTTTGACCTATTCTCAGTAGAGGCAGAAAGAGAACTTCTAAAATGTCATTCCGATATTTTAGTGGTGCAATTTAAAGGAATAGCATCTTCTGAAAAATCTAGTTCATAATAAATTCATATCACAAGAAGCACGAAACTAAAGAATGTCAAAAGACATATGACTGAAGCTGATATAAAAATGTTAATTCCTTATTCAGATTGCCTCAGAAAAAGGGTAGAGACAGTTGCCAGTAATTTTTTTCCTTGACTTTCTCTCTTATATAACATAGGGCTTAATAATAATTTAGCGTCATATCGCTATATAGTCAATGATAATAATAATCTTTCAGTTAAATCGACTCACAGTTGATGGGTCTCAACAATGACTGTTTAACTTTGACTCAGATTTGTGTGTAAAATTCAATTGTTAGTGGGTTAGGAAAATCCATCAGAAGATCCTGGCTAATCACTAATGCGTATAGAGAGGAGCCTTCACCCTCCAAGTACTGAGCTTCACAAAACAAACACTAGACTGTGCAAGTTAGGACTAATCGGATGACTTATCTTGGGCAAAGTTCAAGTATCAGTTGCATTTATTTCACCCCCAGAACCCTTCTCCTTATTGTTTTTTGTTATATAGCTGCTTGTTCTTAAGTACCAGAAACAAATGCTGAAATTACTTTATGAAAAATATAATTAGGATTATTTTATTTTATATGTATGTCAATATGTATGTATATACATATATGTGTATGTGTGTGTGTGTGTGTGTGTGTATATATATATATATATATATATATATATATATATATATATATATATATGTTTGTGTGAACACACACACATACACACACACATAAGCCTGCATGTCCATATATTTGTGCATATGTATGTATGGTACATTTCAAAATGGAAGTAAACTAGAGAAATAAAGTATAAAATACTGGGTCACATTTTCAACATATGTTAAAATGTGTACTCCACTGTTCTATTTCTTCTTGATCTGGTCTTCACATGGGGATTAACAGTTTCTAAATTAACAAAATAAATAGTTTTTAAGTAAAAATTTAGTATAAAAAAGTCCAAGCTAGCTGTGTGGTACAAAGGAAAAAATGTAAGAGTCTTTGTTGTGTTCCTTTAAAACCCAGCCCTCTTTGGGCCGGCCGAGTGGCTCAGTTGGTTAAGAGCTCGCTCAAGAGTTTGAGCTCTGAGCAACAGCGGTTCGAGTCCCGGCACAAGCTGCCGCTGAGCTGCCAACAGGTGGCAGGATGGCTCAGCTAAAAAAAAAAACAAACAAAATAAATAAATAAAAGAAATGAGCTATCAAACCATGAAAAGACATGGAGAAACCATAAATGCATGTAACTAAGTGGAAGAAGCCAACCTGAGAAGGCTACATACTATATGATTCCAACCATATGAAATTCTAGAAAAGCAAAACTATGAAGACAGTAAAAAAAGATCAGCAGTTGCCAAGGGTTGACTGGGGTGGGGGTGATGAGTATGCAGAGCACAGAGGATTTTTAGGGCAGTGAAAATACTGTGCATGATACTATTATGGTGAATATGTCATTACACATTTGTCCAAAATTATAGAACGTACAACACCAAGAGTGAACCCTAATGTAAACTATGGACTTTGGGTGATTATGATGTGTCAGTGTAGATTCATCTGTTGTAACAAATGAACTGCTATGTTGAGAAGTTTTGATAATGGGGGAGGCTGTGTATGTGTGACGGCAGGAAATCTCTGTACCTTCCACTCAATTTTGCTGTGAACCTAAAATGGCTCTAAAAAGAAAAATGTCTATTTAAGTAAATAAATAGGAAAAAATAATGGACAGATGAATGCAAATAATATAAATCGCAAATGTTTTCAAGGACTGTGTATATAAACTATTGAAAAATCACTTTCCATTTCATGTCTTCTTCATTTTCAACTTCCAGAGAAAGTTAGACTTTAGGTTCTACAAATACAAATAAGCCACACACTTATTTTTAGAATCTCCACTTCCAATTAAAATGAACCCTTGAACTTAAATATTTTCAGAGGTTTTGTTTTTTAAATATTTTTTGCATGAGAACATTTAGTATTTATCCATTGCATTTTTATTAGTATAGGTTCTTATATTCTATTTATATTTTTATAAAATTGTATTTCTATTACTGTACTTTCAATTTCTATGCTATACTTTATATTGCTAATACTATTGTGTCTTTTTTTAATGATTTCCTATATAATACTTTTAAACACATATGTCATATACTGATTTATATTGTGGTCAATACCAGCTAGTTTGGGAAATACTTTTAGTTTGTTTTAAGAGTTAATCTAGATACTATCATTTATTTATTCCCTGTTTTGACTTCATTAAAAAATAATAATTCTTACTCCCACAACTTCAATTTTTCTGAAACCACAAATTCCATTCTAACATCTAGTATTGCCAATGATGTGACTGTCTAATGCAATATAAAGTATCATTGCTTTATTAGGACCACTTATATTGTCTCAGACCACAAATATTTCTCTCATGACCTTAAGAGAATGCTCTAAAGCACAATGCAAATTGTAACACTAGATAGCAGAATTTGAGGACTAGGAAGCCAAATCATTTCTTTTTTTCATTAACAGTAATGACAGCTATTGGCAATTGCCTGTCTCTACCCATGAATTACTGAGATAGGGAATTCTATCAAGTACAGTAACAATTTGTATCAGTTACAATTCAAAAGCATTTACTATTTTCTGGTGTTACAGAACCAAGCACCTAGTAAGAATCGATATGTTGTGGGTTATAAATATCATTTTATTATCTTAATCCACAAGCGACTCTATTCAAGATGATACATGGAGAGACAAGCTGTTATTCCTAAAATTGAATTACCTAAACTTAGAGTTAGTTTAGAATGATTTTATAAATCTGCATAATTCTCTGAGGCAGTTATATTAGAAAATTTCATGTCTATGAATTTAGGTATTCCCATTCTCATATTCATAGAAACAGTACAATTGAGGGTGAGTGAGATGAAAATGAAATTAAGTTATTTTCATTTTTAAATATTTGGGGTGGAAAATTTCTTGATTTGTTTTTGAGATAATTAGAGACACTTCAGCATGTTGACCTACCTAATGTGTTATTGCCCATGGGTCCTGTAACTAAGCAATGAAGACAAGGGAACAAGAAAAGAACACCAGTGATGTGCAGTGCAGCTTCAACTTAGGTCCACTTTCAGTAATTTCCATTGTCCCTTTATTGCTCAAAGTATTGCTCTGTGAATTATATACCAAAGTAAAAACTTTGGTCTTCAGGCACAAAACTTTCAGAGGTGGTTCTCTGGGTTTAGAATAAAATATATGCCAATAATTTTGGTTCCCAGATTATTGGCCTATGGATAATGGTCTTCACAAAGTGAAAGTCTGTAGTGTCTAATGGTACCAGAGTCTTACAGTAGAAAGAGCATAGGCTTGTCTACAGTCAGAAAAGGATCATTTACTAGCTGCAGGACCTTGAGAAAACTACATGGTCTGTCACTTTCCCCCTCTGTAAAATTAGAATGATAGCCTTCTATAAGTGGAGAGTTAAATTCAATATCATAATATAATTAAAATAGCTCACAGAGGTAGGTCAATCAAAATGTCTTAAGTTTGTTGTAAACATACTAGCTTATCAACAGCAGCCATTCCTGGATTATTTTTAAATGCCTACTCTTACCTTTTGTCTATTTTTAAAATTAGTGTAATTGAAATAAGCTTCTCATTTATGGAATTGATCTTAAATTGAAATACATTTTAAATAATTCAACTATTCCTTCTGAGGAAGCCTATAGAAAAGTTTAGAATAATTTTATTTGTAAATAGACTATCTCACTAGGGATGTTTAAATTGTAAAAATTATTCATATTAGAGTTATAATAGCATTTAGTTCTCAAAATAGAAATCTTTGAGAAATTAAGAATAACAAGTACATATGAGTAGTAACTTGTATGGGATCGTTGAATGTTCTCCCTTCAGCTGTGCTTTATTATTTGAACAAAAGGCATTTAAAGTGAGGATGGAGTCCTTTCTCTCCTGGCTTGGTGACATCACATCACTGAGTTTTACTCCTCTTCATGTTTTTCAGTTCTTCCTCTGCTATATTCTGTAGAACTTGAGGGCTCTTTTGGAGGCTCACAATTTTACTAATATAATCACCCATCCCTGGGCCTTCCCAGGTCTTCTACCAAAAGAAACGGATCCACGCTCTTGCTGAATGTATAGACTTGTGCTGTCTTTTATGGTAGGCACTTACCCATGTAGCTAACAGAAACTTGAAATGAATATCAGACTAGCATAACTGAGAAACTGAAATCTTTATTTTCTGTTTTTAAATTAAATTTAGTATGTTTTTAAAATGTATTTCATCTGTTTCTTTTTACTTTTTTTTCCTGCAGCTACAAGAACATTTAAAATTATACTTGTGGAATTCATTCTATTTCTGTTGGACAATGCTGGTAGAAAGAGATGGCTGAAATAAAAATATCAACTGAGAATTAAATTCAGGCCTCAGATAGGTCAAATCAGGTTTAGAATGTGGTAGAAGAACCCAAAACTTGTTTGCTCTTAGAGATTCTAATTCAGAAGCTACTATAGAGTTTAGTCTTAGCAACTAGTATGTAAATCTGTTCTTTATCTGGAGTGCTACTGACAGCTCTACCAAATCAATAATAGCTTAGATTTTCCCCATTCACTTGCAAACTGGGAAAGATCTGATGCTACAGTGTCTCTTATTCTTTTTTTCTAGAAAAGAAACTAGAAAATTGTTAAACCAAGAGTGATTCTCAAAGTACTCCTAGAACCAATAACATTAGCATCACCCACAATCTTGTTAAAAATGTGAATTCTCTTGCCCCCCCTACATCTACTGCATAAGGAAATTTGGAGGGTGGGGGGTCCAGAAATCTCTGATATAAGTCCCACAGATGATTCTGATGCACACTAAATATAATATAATATTCTTATACTGAAATATCAATGTAATATTCTTGTTAACTAGTGAAGAAAGTTCATTAACAGGCTGGATATTACTAAGTCAACAGGTATTTAGTGAATCACTAAGTACTGCAGGGCAATAATTAAATACTGAGGCCATAAAGAGCTCATTAAAGCACTATCATGGCTCCCCCTTCCAATAACTTCTTGTATTAAATCATTAATTTTGGGAAGAACTCTACATAGGCATTTTCCTGGTTTTAGCATTTAATTATTATTATCAATTGTCTTAAGGAGTTTATTGCTTAGCATTCTCAAATAACTCCTGTTTTTTTGTGGTTCAAAGGAATTTAACCTACCACAATGCTTTACTTTTTGTGATGTGCTCAGAAGAATTGCTGAATCAGATAATATGTTAGTTTTAAGGCATCCTCTTGTGCTTCATCCATTTTGATGAAAAATGATAGTGTTGCCTTTTGAGAATGTCAGAGTGATTATGTAACTTTTATGATGCTGAATTACTTTGGCTATGACATCTTTGATTAGGAAAGAAGGGTGCTTCAAGAAATGAGAATCTTACTCATTTCTTTAATTTCAGGTTTTGCTGTGTGAATTAAAAATTATTTTTAAATTATTTTGTTTAGAATTCCTATTACTGCTGTTAATTTTAACACCCTCAATATTTAAGTTTAAATATTTAATTTAAGGAGGGAAAACTTGTCTTTTTTTGTATTTTCAATTCCCAATAATATATTTTCTTTTGTATTATTCATTTGTCTTTTAGGATGTTTATTTTTTTCCTCAAGTTTATTAAATATCATGCAATTGTTTTTTAAGTATCTCTACCTCCTTCAAGTTAGTTCCAAATATAAGAATGAATTTTTTCTCCTTTTCAAAATGGACAACCCTTGTCTCTCTCCTCATAAAAACATAAATGTGGATTCAAAAGATATAAAACATGAATTTGATATTAAAATGTAAAACAAAAAGTCAATATATGCATGTGCTGTTTGAATGAAATTTCCCTTTCTTACAAGGAGAGAAAAGTCAGCAAGAAATCTCTAACTACTGTCACTTTAAAGTCTGCATTTCGAAACAATAACCCCCAACACAAAAGACAAAATATTTAAATAAACAGAACCAACTTGGGCCAGTGAAGCAACATCTTCCACAACTAGACTGAAGAACAAAAGGACAGCAACTTGTCTGTTCCCCTTCCCCCAATTCCCCAGCACTGTTCCTATCCCCCCAATTCCCCAATAAAAAATCTTAAAAAAAATAAAAATAAGCAGAACAAGACCACGAGGACACAGGATTACTCTTACTACTACAACTCTAGGAGTTCTTCCAAGAGCTTTAGACATCATGAAGGTCCCTAAGGACTAGCACTGTGGCAGGCAACATGCATATCAACACTGATGACTATTGTATTTTATAACATAAAGCACAAGGAGTAATAAAAGACATCACAGTTTTTCTCTTTGCTAGCGCTAAAAAGTACTATTCTTTTTTACGTGCATGACCAATGCCTTCTTAATGTGTTGTAATTTGACCCAATAATGCTCTATTCCATTTTAAGTGGGTGATCAAGAAATACTATTCTTTACCATGTCAGGTGGCCTGAATGCTTCAAAGGGCAGGCATGTAATGGGGATGTGTTGAATGAGGGCTTGAAATATCCTGGAGTTAAACTGTTTTAGTTAGAGTTTTTAAGTTGGCGATGATGAGTGAAAGCAACTAATGAATTAACATAGGTAATAATAGCATGCTCAATAAAAATTAAGGAACACTAATACCGTACATAACTTTCAGTAAAATGACCTGGCAAAAGCCTTAGGCATGCTAATTACTTTCATTTTCTACAATGTTGCACGTGGTCATTTTTCTAAAATGGTTTGAGTTCTTTTGCAAGCAGTCCTTCTTTCTTCTTTTCAGGGGGTTCAATGTAGTCCCTAGGCTGCAGCCATTGTTTATAGTGGTGATGGGTTGATAAGAGATCTGTTTCTCTTACAAAAGGTAAAAAAAAAACACTATGTATATTTATGTTTTACTGAATTCTAAGGCTTTGGGTTGCCCCCTCCCCACCCCATTCTTAGCAGTTCTTCACAGTGTATATGTATACACACATATAGATATGTGAATGTATAAATGTACAACAAAGTATTTTATATTTATAATACAAAGCCCCCTCTCTTACACTTAGATAAGCACTGGTAGTACAGAAATACAGAATACAAATGTATAATTGATGATACCCTGGACTTTCCAAGGATTTGATATAAACACCAGGCACACAAATTGTTTTACCAAAAATGAAAATGGCTTTTTGTGTGACAGCAGTTTGTTCAAGTTTTTTACTACGAATCCCAAATTGGTTGAAATTTCTCCCTGGGCATCCTTTAACCTCAAATTATTTAAGTAGTTATGATGAAATGGGGACTCAAGCATTTATATACACTTATATCTAATTTTAACAGAATTTCAATCTTATAATAATATTTTTTGTATAAAACTATTTTATAAAATAGGAAAGATTACTTATAAGTATGTACAATGACACACAAGACAGGCTTCTAAAAATTTTAAATCTGGGTTATAATGATTGATAATATTGATGTTCATCTAATCTTTAAAAAATATTAATTTATTAATTATTGTCTGTGCTCCATGTCATTCCACATGGACTACATAACTACCTTAGTAAAGATGTATGCAATTCAATAATAATTTTTTCCCAAAAATTAAATGGAAATTTTATGGAGAAAAAGTAACACAATACATAGACCATTCAGACTCCACAATTTCTATATTTGAGCTCTGAATTTGGCACTGAATTCCCTGACAGCTTAAGGAAAATGTAGATAAGGCCAGTTAATAAGGAGAAAACATGTTTCTCAGGGGAAGCAAAGCTCTGTATTTAAAAAATAAAAGATAATTTTTGAATGAGTCTTCACCCAGAGGGCCTTTGGTGGTAGATATATAACTAAGTCTGGTCAAATGCCACCCAATAGCAAACCTAGTGAAAGAGTTCATTTTTTTATAGAGTCCATTGGTGAAAATGGACAACAAAGAGTTAAAAGTCAATTCATTGTTTTATTTCAAGGACAAAACTGAGAATTTCTAGCAAGATATCTTTCCAAAAATCTTCTTATTCCTATTCTTTCAGTTGTATTTTTGTTGAATTAGAGACAGTTGGAAATTCTTTTTTCTGGCCATAATTTGAGATATAAGAATATTTTATCATTGCTTAGGAACTAGATTTTTTTAAAAATAAGAAAAACAAACCAAGAATATTGACCATTATCAAAGATAACAAGTGTTGGCAAGGACGTAGAGAAATTGTAACACTTGTGCACTGTTGGTGGGGATGTAAAATGGGGCAGCCACTATGAAAAACAGTCGGGATGTTCCTCAGAAAATTAGACTAGAACTATATATGTTCCAACAATCCCACTTGTGAGTATCTATTCAAAAAAATTAAAATCAATATCTCAGAGATATTTGCAATCCCATGTTCATTGCAGCATTACTTACAATAGCCAAGGTGTGGAAAAATCTAAATGTGAATCAACAGACAAATGGATAAAGAAAATGTGGTATATACATTAATGGAATATTATTCAGCTTTTAAAAAGAAGGAAATCCTGCAATATAGGACAAGATGAACTAACCTTGAGGAAATTATGCTGAAATGAGCCAGTCAAAGAAAAATACTGTATAATTCTACTTAGATATCTAAAATAGTCAAACTCATAGAAACAGAATAAAATTGTGGTTGCTAAGCATTTGGGGTAGAGGGAGAATGGGGAGTTGCCATTTAGTGTGTGTAAAGTTTCAGTTATGCAACATGAAAAAATTTTAGAGATCTGCTGTATAACACCAGTGCCTATAATTAAAAAAACAAAGAAACTGTGTTGTACTTTAAAAAATTTTAGGAGCATAGACCTCATATTAAATATTCTTACTACAATTAAAAAAAGGAATATATCAGTATTAATTCAAAATGGTCACCCAGAGATTGCCTATAAGTGTTGCATAGTAAGTTAACAGATCCAAAATACATGGCTTATTAGATAAAATAAGATGTCTGGACCACCACAGCAATTTTATAATTACTGTTTCTATGTCTACGTCCATTATTGAATTTTAAGCTTCTTATGGGTGGGGACCACTTTTTATTCACAATGTAGGGCCTGGCACATATAATACAAAGATTGTTATAGCTCTTCCATCGGCACATTTTATGGGACTTTTTCTATTTTTGAATCTTAAAAATGATATTGTTTAAGACAATATTTTTAAAAAACCACTTCGAAAGAAAGGTTTACTCATGTTGTCTATTTTCTTAAGGAAATGACAGAATCAAATACAATCATAAAGGTTTCAGTATATTATTATTGATTATTTTGGTTTGAGCCAGAATTTCAACTATTGGGTTGTGGGAAAAGTCAAGACGTATTTTTTCTATGTTTTTCATTGCAAAAATGCATATGCATTTGGACAAGACCTGTTATAATATTCCTATACTATGAAAACAAAAATTTCTTAGAAAATGAATCCTAGAAGATTGTACAAGATTCTACCACACAATGTGTGCAATGTTCAGTGAAGACTTTAAAATATCTATCAGCAATCTTCTAAAACTCATATCTCTATAAGAATCTTACTATGTTTTAAACAATTTTAATGCAAATGAAAGTTCTGGCAAAAATTAGCTTGTTCAAATATTTTTTTTCAAAAGTGTTAGTTACACAATACTTCTTCAGCAGTTTCTCTGGGACAGCAAATTTGCAGGGGAAAAAATGTAAATTTTAAAAAGCCTTAGGGCCAACCATTTATATTTTCTTATTAAAATACACTATTTCTAGAAAGGAAGCTTCTACTATGGAAAATGGGAAAATGCTATTAACCATATCTATATCTAGTATATATAGTGTATATGCGACACAAGGGGACACAACTTTTTACCTTTGTTTTTCATTTACTAAAAGCAGATAAATGTACATTTCTTCAAGGATTACTTGAACTTACATTATAAATAGTATTATTATTCTTGTCATTAGTCAGTTTTCTTTATTCTATGAAGTAGGAAAAAATAATTAGTGTCTCTTTTAATTCAGAAATGGGCCACTATATACAGCTAATGTAACAATTAAAACTTCTATTTTCATAGTATCATACACTTGATTCATTCCCACAGATTAATACTATCTTTAACATTTTGCCAGTTGTGCAGAGATATAATTTGCCCTGTTTATAGAGTTAACAGCCTTAGGGTTATTAGGCCTTGCCTTAGACAAAATGGTGAAATTGCTTTGGTGCACATGGCTCTCTTAAGGACTCCCTGTGCGTCAGAACTGCCCACTGTGCATTGGCAGCCTCATCTGCATACCTATAATATTTATGTCACAGACCAGGGATTTGCAAACAATGGCCCATGGCCTAGAAATTGTCCTTCAGTTTGCTTTCATTTTGTTCATAACCATGTTTCATTTGAATGCCTTTGTGTCTGCTCTGTTATAGCCCCAGTCCAACCCGTCCTTGTTTCCACTTCCAGCCCATTACACTCATTTATAATAAGCATTTGGCCCTTGAAGATATGTTAGTTCTTCATCCTTATGAATGCTTTTGTTTTCTGCTGAATAATGTTAGACTTCTCTAGTCAAATGGGAAATGTTACGATCCTAATAACTACTAATGGGTTCGTTCTCATAAGTAACTTGCGTGTTTTCCAGCAAAAATCACCAACGCCGTAATATAGGGATACTAAATAGATTATTGACTCTCCTCAGACATTGCTGGCTTGACAGAGCATGGTATTGGGAAGATTCCTGAGACCAAATTCAACTTCATAGTGGAAGACTACAGTTATTGGTGGCCTTAGGCTGCGAGAGATTAGGGTTTACCAAACTTCTGTAGTTCCAATAGATGAGAATTTCCTATATTATGCCTTATAATTATGTACTTGCTGTACTGTCCCACCATCCTTCAACTAGACTGCAATCTAACTAGGTGAGTATGTCTCCTAAATATCCTTATGGAAGCCCTCTCAGAGCTCGGCACATGGAAGGCTGCCTATAGAACTGGAATGAAATTAAGCCAGGTTAGAGGAGGGTGTGTTTTCTGACCCCCTAGCTCCTGGTGCAACTTTACATACAAAGGGTTCAAAATCTAAAAATAAAACATGATTAAGCAACAATGGGTTTTTAAAAAAGTTTCGAGTGATGACTATCTAACAAACATGAATGCAGCTTATTTTATTAGAGCTACAACTCACTTACAGGTACCCTGCATTTGCTCGTGCACATGAATGGTGTAGCTTGTTAAATGTTCACATATGCACTGTGCCAAGCATAATAGAGATTGTTATACATGGCTGCTACTGCTAGGGAATCACAGGTAATCCCTGTCCTCAGAAATATTTTCCTGATAATAAGAGATGTGAAATGCTATCATTTATCTTACATTATCTAATTTAAATGGGTAGTATTCAACTAGATCGGTTGTATTACCTGGGTTACATGAGGAGTAAACCTCTCAACTTACTATCATTAGGAAGTACTTGATTCCACTAAGCTTACCTGAGGCAGATGGGAGAGCATCTCACTGGACAAAATATTGCAATCTCAATGGATCCTGGTTCACTCAATATCAGTGGGCAGTTCTCTTTTGTCAAACAGTGTTGGCTGGCCATCTGTAATGAGTTGGGCTCTGTTCTAGCACCATATGTCATGTCATCCATTATCACATTCAATCCTCTCAAGAACTCTTTGAAGTTCAAATTGTTATACCCATTTTACAGATAAGATAACTGAGATTTGGAAAGATTAGATAACTTTCTACTATCATGAAACTGATCAGTGGTAGGTATGAGGCCCAAACCCATGCTCTTTCTTTGTTATCATTCATGGTGTACATACACAACTTGTCATGTAAGCGAAACAGAGATGTTACTGGTATGGAACAAACTTAGTCTAAAACTTCAAACTTCCTGTTTGTGTGTTTCTTGGGCCTGATTGTGCTTGTGTTTGGGTTTATTTTTTGAGACAGTACTGTTACTCTCTGCTCTTCTTTTTCTACTCCTCTTCTCTTCACAGAAGTAAAATAATCAACATCTGTCTGTGAATCTGTGCACAAAGCACATCCATGACCTGTGCTGAAGTTTGCTCACACATCTCAGGATGACCAGAGGAGCCCTCAGTGTCAGAATGTAAACGCAGGCAAACACCTCCTTCACAGCTTCCTTCACATTCTTCTCATTTGCTAGATTTGGAATCATAGACTTTCACACCTAATAGTCAGAGAATACCAAAGACAGAACTCAAAGAGCTTCTAGGAGCCAGTGGTGGGGTTGCCCTCAGGACAGACTTTAGCCTATTTTAACCAGAGGAGCTTGAGCTGAGTGAGATGTCTTTTGACAGAAGAGTTGTCCAAAAAACGAAACCTGAGCCGCACTGGTGTAGTCTATATTCCTCACAATTGTCTCTAACCTCTCTGTTCCTACTCTTCTCTCTCCCCCTACACCATCAAACACTCCTGAAAGTATAAAGTTTTAAACAATTTCATTCCCATTTATTCATTAAATTTTGTAGTGATAGAAAAGATTTTAATAAAAAGGAATTGTATTATCTAATCACTGAATCATACAACATTAAACCATTTAAAATATGCAAGGCAAACCTTAATTTACAACTAATTAATGAGTCCTTTTGTATCTATGAAATGAATTAACTGTCCAAGAATATAGATTTTGTGGTTACTTATTCATTTTAACAATTTTAAAAACTAAAGCATGTTCTTAATTATTGGCTAGGCAAAATAGTTAAGAGTGCAATGAATAACTTAAAAAATACATAGTTTAATTTCACTAATTCTGATATGTAGACTCAAGGTCATGAATCAGAACTTTTAAAACTATTAAAACCGTAGGATATTAAGAAATAAAATTAATGTGTTTCTATGCATATTAATAAGGTCATTTTTACATGGCAATTTTTCTAAGGCCTGAACTATATTATAGTTTGAAGTGAGGCTTTTTTGGAAGGCATTTTCATGTATCAATGATAGGAACATATAAATGATACAATAAAATTGGTTTGGTAAGCCTAATTAGTAGGGCGACTTCAGGAAATCCATTTAAGTAAAATCTGTCTGAAAAAAAAACAAAAACAAAATCTGTCTGAGCTCTCTTCTCATGGGCAATAGAAGTAGGCTTAAGAGTATAAGTGTATTGAAGAACATATTTATGAGAGAAAAAGAGAAAGAATAAACATTGTTAGGGTAGTGGTTGTTAAAAACTTGCGAATACTGGGCTGGCCAAGTGGTGCATTGGTAAAGGAGCTGGCTTGGGACGCCAGCTCTGAGCAGCTGGGCCCCGGTTCAGATCCCACATGAGGGCCAGTGACACTGCCCTTGACAGCTAAGGTGGTAAACAACAGCTCGACCTGGAGCTGGGCTGCCGTGAGTCACCGGCGACGGCATAGGCTACAGCCCCTGCTACAGTGGGCTGCTGTAAAGCTACCATGTGTGGCTGGAAGCCATCGTGAGTGGCCAGGAGCCAGTGTGAGCTGCCATGAGCCGCCGTAAGTGGCCGTCCAAGAGTCGGGCGACCAATCTGCCTCACCCGGGAAGAGCGCGATGTTAATACAAACATGGGCCAGTGAAAAGATGTCTTCCACAACTAAACTGAAGAACAAAAGGACGGCAAGTTGTCTGTTCCCCTTCCCCGATTCCCCAACGCTGTTCCCCTCCCCCAATTCCCCAATAAAATCTTTAAAAAACAAAAACAAAAACAAAAAAAAACTTGTGAATATTATTCTGGCAGTTAATGTATGCATACTGCAGTTAGTATACAGACAGCAAGCCACCGCTCTAATATTTTCTCTTATGTTTCTCAAAATCTTTTTCTAGCCCAGCACTGAGTGGAATTGTGTTTTAGGAGAAAGGTGATACTATCTGCTGTGTACTTCTTGCTTATGGACAACAAATGGCAAACTAAACTGAAATAATCTCAGGGATACAGAGGAAAAACTGATGGTTGCTAGTTAAGGGTGGGGATGATGGAGAAGGCGAGGTGAGTAGAACGCACAAATTGGTAGTTACAATATTGCCACGGGGATATGAAAAACAATTTGGAGAATATAATCAATAATGTTGTAAAGATTTTGTAGGGTACCCCATGGACACTTGTCTTATTAGGGAGACCATTTCATGGACAGTGTAGATGCCTGACCACTGCACTGTACACCTGAAGCTGAATAATAATGAATGTCAACTATAATTTAATATATATATATATATATATATATATATATATATATAGTCACAGGGTGTGGAGTACAGCATAGGGAATAGAGTCGATGGAATTGTAACAGCTATATACTATGTCAAAAGAGTAATAGATTGGGGGAGGGGGATTATCACTTCATGAGGGGTGTAAATGTCTGACTATTACATTGTTTTGTACACCTGAAACTAAACAACAGAAAACAAACAAAGAAAACAGGGAATGATTTTCCATGTACAGACATTGGTTTATGATACATGTGAGTTAGTCCCTAGCACATAACTGATCAAATTCATCTATCCCTCTTCCTCTCTCTCTTTCTTTCTCTCTCTTCCTTCTTTCTTTCCTTTCTTTTTTGCCCTTCCTTCCTTCCTTCCTCTACTAGCTAGCTACTCATCCAGCTTTGTTTCACCATAGAATTTCCATCCAGTATGAAAACTATTTTTTTTGAGTTCTGAAAATATTTCTGCAAAAATCTGAGATGAAAAACAAGCATTTTTTAAGTCATTCAGCTTTAAAAATTGAACATCTAGAGAATTCTCAACATTAACATACATCATGTTTTGTACATTCAAGAGCACTTTTGTTGGACAGTAGCTTATATTCAGAATGTTTGCTTAAAATGAAAACATAGTTCAAAAATATTTTTCTTTAAATCAACTTAAATTTTAAAGCATTTTAAAAGGCGTCACACTAATATTTATTGAAACAATCTCTGAAATCATGTGGGCTCTGAAGCCACACTCTCAGGGCTCAAATCCTGGTTGTCACTTCCTCCTCCTGGGCCCTTGAGCAGGTGACTTAGCTTTGTGTCTGTTTCCTTATCTATAGAATAGGGTAATAGTGTTTACCTGATGGAGTTACAGTAATGAGGAGTTGATATAGGTCAAGCCCATAGAATAGTGCCCAGACATAGTAAGTACACCGTGAATGTTGGCTCAAAGTACTGGTTTTAATAGAGGCTTTCAAAAACATTAAAAAGGAAGTTCATTAAATAATTGGAAAATTAATAGTCCAATAAAAGTGATGCAGTCACAATTCAGTGCCCATCCTCAGGAGGTTCTAAGTAGCACTGGTCTCAGACTCTTTCTTAAGAAAATCATCCTGAAATACCCAAAGAAATCAACAAGCAAAAACAACAATAAAGATTCCATCCACTCCCCACCCCACAAAACAAACAAACATCTCCAGGTGCACCCTGAATAGCGAGTAGTAATGAAAGCCAGAAGGAAAAACAAAAAAATCCAAAATGCAAAATGCTTTCCCTTTTTTTAATTCACTCACTTGAATGTCTAAAGCAGGTGAGATTTAAGTGACTGCAAAAAACTCCAATGAAGAAAGCCAGAATCTCCAACTAATAAATTATGTTCACGAATCAATAAATCAGTGAAATGTTGAAAAAGGTTTGATGTAATAATATGCTAGGTGGTGGAGATATAGTAAAAATCACCATACTAAGCAAGAGCTATAATAATAAAATAAGAAGTTGATAAAAAAAGTGAGGGTTTTATTAAAGTGTTAATTTTAAGGCCATCAATTTTGAGAAAAGCTATTGCTAATTGTTATATTTATCTCCAGCTAAATGTGTTTCATAAAACTTAAAAAGACTGATGTTTGGGGCATTCCAGTCAGGTTCCCCTTACCCCCTCTCATTTTGAGAGCCGTTAACTTTCTGCTCTAATAAAGCTATCCTCTGCTGCAAACTTAAAAAAAAAAAAAAAGCTGATGTTTCTTGGTTTATGCTGTTTCATGACAAACTAGTATTTTTTTTTTAAATGTGAAATATATGTATAGATGACAACATTTTAGGTGGATTTTAAATAATACGATTAGGAAATAGTACAGACTCTTTGCACAGCAGGGTCCATCCTTATTGTCCTGTCAGCTGTTATGGGCAGATTGAGGACACCAGTTGGAGGAGATCTAGGAAACTATGACACCCTCCAAAACAGCATCACCGCTTTTCCTGGTCCCCCATTCTCCTCATAGGCTAGTCACCACGCTGTGGAGATTAACCAGCAGTTAAAAAACATTGTACTCCACTGGTACAGATTTGACTGTATTCTAAATTAAAGCTCCTGAAATATTTCTGTGGATAACATGGAACAATTTTGTCAAATGTTTCTTTTCCCCTTAATTAGTTGCTGAAAGTATCCCAACAATAATGTATCCCAACTAGTGTTGCCTTCTGAGATCTTTAGGAAAGGGAGGGAATCTAATGTTTAGGGGACATCTGAAAGCATTGAACCCTTACTGCAGTCCTGGAGGAAAGGCGATCTGCCTGCTATTTTTGTAGATGAGGACAGTGAAGCTCAGAGAATTTTTTGCCTAATGTTGCCAAGTTTGCCAGGGTTGGACCTGGGCTCCTCTGGAGTAAGCTCTTTTCACTACTAGATAGAATTAGAAAATTTAAATAAAATTTAGCATGAAACCACTCAACTAGAAGTTATTTCTTAGTGCTCCTGCCAGTGGCTATACAATTGATGATGGGAGAATTAACATCCCTGGTAAGGGTTTGAGTGATCAAGTATCAGACTCAGTATTATTATTCCATACCTAACATCACAGAGCTTGAAGGAAAGAACACTAATTTGTAGTCAATACACCAGGGTCCACACAGCAGTTCTGCCATTTACTGGTGCTAAGAATATGGGCCAATTATTTTATCTCTGGAGCCTCCATATTCTGTAAAACCAGCTACAAGTTGGCCAGGAAGATTAAATAAACAATATAATAAAGAATCTCTGATATATATTAGCTCAATAAGGTGTTGATTTGGATCAATAATACTGAATAATATATCTTTTTTAAAAATTTGCTGAAGACTTCTATTGCTCTTCCACAAGCAGTCTGCATTTCACAAATCAAAATACAAGATTGTAGAAACAATGTAAATTCAGATTAAATGGGAGTTGTATTTGAATAAAAATGAAGGGAATTCCTCACAACTTGTTTTTCTTCAAAGGATATCTGCATATCTTTCACTCAAACATACCAGTTATTAGCTCTTTGAGCTGCAACTAGAATACACTCAATGAATTTAGAAAGGAGACGCTCTGAAGTCTGGAATCAGTGATGAATAAATCAGACATTCATTTACATTTGAAACTGACACATGCAGAAAGATTCTCTTTAATGTGGCTATCTTATGCTCCAAGTGGTATTAAACACAGAAACTTTGTTGTTTTAGCGACAGCATTCTTTTTTGTTTATCATCTTAGAGATGCCACCATTAGGAGATAAATTGAAAGAACTGGTAAAGCAAATTTAAAAGAGGCGATTCATTCAATCCAGTTTAATAACTTTCCCTCAGAAGTGCTGAGGCAACAGACTGGGAATTACATCTCTGTTAACATCTGCTCTCGTTTTCCAAATTGACAGCGTTTGGAAGCAGAAGTTGGGATTAGATCTTATTCTTAAATCTTGGATCAGACTATAAAAGCACATGTTGTCTGCTACAGAAAGGCCTTCCTGAAACATGACATAACATTGTTGGCCTGAGCCCAACATGTCCTGCAAAGAACTTAAGTTTATTTTCTAATTTTCCTAAATTTGCCAGTCTTTACTAATTTTATCTAATGTGGAAGCAAATGGACACTTTTCTGTAAATGGACTGGATCGATCAGGCAAGCCCAGGCACTGGAGCAGAGTCACTAATGAGTGTTATGGGATAAGAAATGTACTACACAAATTAGACCTTACACAGCTGTGGAAGTAGCCGTGCAAGTGAACGTCAGAAAGCGTTGTTGGGTCATCACAGAAGCAATCAATTTGAGAAAACAAACACTGTCAGCTACCAGGTTGGACTGCCAAGGGGCAGCTTGTGTGGGAGTCTCTAGGCAGCTGTGCCTCTGATAAGTTACCATCTCTGCGATTCCACAGTGAAGCGTCTGGTGGTAGTGATGTAGGGTACTTCTTGTGTCGGGGTCATAGTCTTGTGAAGCTGAAAAATGGAGACACAGACCAGAGAGGTAGAGTTTGTAGCAGAGGATAGTTTTATTAAAGCAAGAGAAAGGTTACAGCTCCAGAGCGGAAGGGGGTACCCGGAAAATGGGATGCCCACTAGCTACGGTAAAAGGCTTGAGTTTTATACTTTTCTTTCTGCATGGAAGGGGGAATGCTGGAATATTAGTGTTTGTTGTTAAGGGGTTTTATCAGATTTGTTCTGTTGCGTAGCCATGTAATTGTTTCCAAAATGTCTTTGTTGCCATCAGGTATGATTGATATGTCAACAAGGGGAGTTATCTCATCACTTTAAAAAAAATGGCTAGTGTTTTATCTTTGCTCAGTCTACCAGGGAATTCCTGACTGCCTGACGTTATACTAACTAACCTGTCTTAGTGGCCCTGGCCATGGTTGGATAGCAGGGTCAGCAGCCAGGAAGATGCTGGATGCAGAGTAAGAGAGAGTTAGGACAGACTGGAACACATCAGGTGCCTGACTCTGCTCTTGGCTATCACAGCATCTGATGTTGATAACCCTCACCAACTCATGACTACTGAACTGCTCCACTTTTGCCTTGCAAATCTCACCTATGTTCCCCTTTTGATCAACTGTATTTGGCAATCATACAGGGAAGAGGGTTTGGGAGACAGTTTCCAGCTTCACCAGATACACAGCATAAACCAGCACATGCTCCATAATACATGCTGTGAAGGCTCATTCCATGGCTGGCTGTGGTGAGGGTCTTTTAGTTTCTTTTTGAAGCTATTTGAATTTATTCTATTCTTGGAATGATGCAATAGAAACATATTCAGAATCATTGCTTTTCTTACTACT
This sequence comes from Hipposideros armiger, assembly GCF_001890085.2. NCBI lineage: Eukaryota > Metazoa > Chordata > Mammalia > Chiroptera > Hipposideridae > Hipposideros > Hipposideros armiger. Next base: position 266,462 of record NW_017732662.1, read on the forward strand.
TAGATGTTTTCTATATAAACCTCTCAAGGCTTTCTGGTTTGTTTTTTGTTTTGTTTTTTTTTTCACAGTGTTGAAGCCAAAGTCCTTACAATGACCTAAAATATTTTACTTCCTCTGACCTCTCTGATCTTATCTCCCAGGCTTCTTCCTCCACACCCCTTAGCGCCAATCACCCTGACCCCCTCTTGTTTCTTTGAAAATGTCAGACATCCTCCTACCTTAGTGTCTGTGCATTTGCTGTTCCTGGAATGTTTTTTCTCTGAAATACCCACATGACCATTCCATCACCTCTTTCTGTTCTTTCTCCAAATAGCAACTTCTTAAAGAAAAAAAAGAAAGAAAAAGCCTTTTGTGGCTAGTTCATTTAAAACTGTACTACTGACTTCCTATTTGTATCTTTCCTGATTTATTGTGCCCATTATCCTTTTCATTATCTAAGAGACTATATATACTGTATGTGTATTTTGTGTGCCATCTTTTCTCCCACACTTGAATACAAGCCCCACAAGGGAAGGGGATTTTGTGTGTTTTATTTACTGCTGTGCCGGGCATGTGATAGACAGGAAAGCTAGTAGTAATCTCACAAATATTTGTTGAATATATTTAATGAAATAATGAGTCACAAAACTGTTTGATCTATCCATAAGGATTATGCAAGGGTCTTGTGTTATGAATGCAAGGAATAATTTTAAATGCCATATTTCAAAATAACACTAGAAAAATCTAAATTCTAGTTAGTTTTTCATTTTGACTTTCACCTCACTGATGATGAAACTTGTAAAAGAAGAAGTATTTGTTGAATTTATCTAGCTATCTAAATTTCTACCTTTCCAGTGTTTTGAAACATACAGTCACCAAAGAAAATTGTCCCAGCCATGGAAAGACGTTTGCTCTCCTCTTGAAGCCCTGAATTAGTCATTTTCAAGTGACTAATCTAGCCACTGGTTCTCCTGGAATCTCAAAGACTTGGGCTGAGAGATCCAAGGGAAGGACAATTCAAAAATGAGTGCCTAGCTTGGACTATTGATATCTTACATTTGACTGTGGAGACAAAAATCTTTCAGGACAACCATGGTCAAAGAGTGCTTTTGAAAAATATATATAGCTAAATCCTAAAATACCTTTACTGACATGTTACACCATTGCTGATGTCCCTTCCACTACTCCTTTCATTTTTTTCCACTTTCAATCCAATTTTTTAACTTCTTTATTTTCTTCTTCTACATTTAGTTATTTCCATTGTTCTAATCATAAGAATATGCATAAATAATGTTGAGAGTTAATAAACATATAGATTTAGTTAATAAACATAGGGACTTAGTAAATATCGAATTAGAATTAATAAACAACCCAAATTCAGTCTCTTGCTTTACCACTTATTGCAGCCTAAGATTGTGAAGGTTTTTTTTTTAATTTTCCTAAGCCTTATTTGTTTAAGTGATGATAGATAATAATAGACTCTACCTTTATGAGGAGTAAATCTACATAAAATATTTAGCACAATGCCAAAGACACAGTACACATTAAATCTATGTTGTTATCAATATTACTATTAATTAATGTAAATATACACCTTGTATATAATACTTCATCTCTCTGGTTCTCAGTTTCCTCAGATATAAAATGAAAATGTTAAAGTAGAGTATTTTTATCTACTTTTTAGCTATAAAATTTTGAGTCTATAATATACAAATTATGTGCATAAATGCACATGTTTGAATATATAAACATATGACATAATCTATTCAATTATCTCTTGAATTAATTAAACAATGATAAACAATTAATACTATATAACACCATAATACCAGTTCATTACAGTCATTATACATGAATAATAGCTATTCTAACAGCCATTCCTTTTGAAAGGGAATCAAATCATATTAATTCATGACAGTGCACTCTTCAAATTATGTATTTATAAGATTTTTAGTTTAATAATTAGCTGGAGTAATATATTCTGCAGGAAATCCCATCCTTAACAAATACATTTCTGATCCAAAAGTTGTAAGTTAATTGTTTGGAACCCCAAGACCTTTTACACAGATAAAAGGTTAGAAATGGAGGTATGTTTCTCCATGCTTGAGAAAAAGTTAATTCAGTTAGGATAAGGGTGTAGATAAAAATGGTTTTGTAAGAATCTGAAAATTGTGTCTGGACATTTTTACAAAACTTAAAGTACTGTTGTTGTTGTTGTTTTTTAATCTTCATTTCATCTCAAAATGTTAATATTTTCTGCATCTACCTTTAGGACTCAGGGACTATTTAGATGCTCATTGTACAACTATCTTAGCACTGGCATGATGAATCTTTTTTTTGGTAGTAGCAAAAGATTAAGGAAAAAAAAACCTTAAAATCCTCCTGTGGAGAATTTGTGACACAAACAAAGCACAACCATACAGTGAACTACTATGCAGCTCTTAAAAATGATGAGGCAGCTCTTTGTGTGCTTACATGAAAACATCACTAAGATATGTTATTGTGGAAATGGAACAAGGCACAGAGAGGACTGGATTATAAGCTATGATTTTTCTGGAGACAATGACATTTCTGTGTACATGCCTACGGAGTACCACTGTTATTACCTCTAAGAGAGGGAATTACTTTTCTAGATACAAGGAAGAGAGGGAGACTTATTTTTGCTGTCCCTTATTAAAATGAATTCATAAGCACATAGTTTACCTTTGTATTTTCCATCTCCTTGGATATGGAGTGCATATTTATACCACATGTACTGTTGATACACTTATCAACCATACATCAGAAGGTTTTCATTTAAACTCAAAATTGCAACAGAGAGAAGAACACAGGTATCTACATTGATGAAATGGAGACAATTGAAAGTGTCAGAGGAAGAGGGTTTAGAAGAACGCATGAGTACATTGACAAAGAGATTACGGATGTAAGGTGCAATTCACTAAGATGTAGAAGGAAGGAAGGAGGAAACCAGTCACACTGGATTGTCCAGAAGTTCTCTGAGAAGGAACATGAGACCGTGGAGGAACATGGTTGGGTCAGACAGTTTTCTGCCACCAGGTGGCATCATCAACCCAAGACAGTTTGGATACTGTAGGTTAGTATGGGTTACTATGGATTAGTGTGTTAGTAGAAAGAGGGTAAAAATGAAATGGCTTTTGGATTAAGAAATGGGAAAGAGTGTATGAACAATTATTCAAAAGTTACTATAGCAATAAATATACATATAACAACTCTGTTCTTATATTGATAGTGCTTCTGAAGAAAAAAAAAATGTTTGTGTATAAAACTTTTATTGAAGGCTTGCTTAAAAGCCGTTTTCCTTAATGTTAAAGTTCATGTTATGGCATTTGAAAAAAGTATTTTTCTCTGTAAATTCTGTCAGCGAAATAAAACAAAGTGAATTGTATGTCAAAACAGAGTTGATATAAGTAATGAAGTTGACAACAGGGTTTTTGAGTTGCACTAAAATTTGACTTGAATGACCTAGGAAGCTGAACCTTCCAAAAAAAGAAAAAAATATTGGGCTTCTCGCCAATAAGGTGTCAGGCTCATGGAGTGATTAATTTGACCAAGTTCTAAATGCACATATACCCATAAATAAATTTTCTTAGTATATGCATGATTCATGCCTATCTCAGAATATCATGTTAGGCAGTGATGTCTGATAGTATATACATATTAATTTGAAATGTGATATCTAAAACATCAGTGTTACATGATGTAAATAAATGTGAATTGTCTCTCTTTATTCTCTATCAACTCCATGTACATTATGTTTTAAATTATATATTTTTATATCTGTTTTATATAGGGAAGAACCTTGTGAGATTATTTATTCAAGAATATTTTTTGGTTATCTACCTTGTGCCAAGTTCAGTTCATGCACTGATAACAAGATGATAAAAAATATAGATGCACATTCCCAACTCTCATAATGTATGATTATGAAAAATAAAAGATTTGGAGTTACACCTGACTGGCATCCCCAACATGTTGCTTATTGATTTTGTAACGCCGACAAGTTAGTTAGCTTCTCTAATTCTCCATGGGGCAAACACTTTTGAGACTCTGTCATGTGCCCCCTGCAGTTTAAGGTGCTGGGCAAACAGGAGTGAATAAAACAGATAAAAACCCTTCACCTTAAGAAACTTACATATCAGTTTCTTCATCAGATAAATAATAACAACAATCTCATTGCAATAAAGGTTGAATAAAAAAAAAAACATTTACGAAGGTGGCAAAAAATGTATACACCTTTTAAGAAAGAAAAAAAAATTTATTAAAATTGTAGTACAATGAATGACGCTAACATTCATTTGATTAATGCCATCTTTTGAGTGAATGTCATACTACACATTGCTACCGTAATTTAATTCAACTTCAAAAAGTAATAATACATAGATAACATCTCTTAAAATGTATACATTTTTTAGGCAGCCCGGGTAGAGTACTGAGATCAGTTCTAAGAAACAAATTGGCTATTCTCCTTTGATTAATGGATCTTTAGATATTTTTTCTACAAGGTCTACTTTTGTAGGAAAGGAAGGTCTGTCTTTTTTGTCTTTGTAGCCACAGCAGGAACTCAATCAAAGGTTATCAAACTGTTACTATTTTTATTTCAATAAGTGGTAAGAAATAACCCTGGAAAGTTAGACAAGAGACAGAACTTGTCTGACAAACTAAGGAGTCTAAATCCTGTTCTGTGAGCAGTGAGGAACCACTGAAGGGTTTTAATCCAAGATTTTAGGAGTTCAGATTTGCAATTTAGAAAAAAATAAGGACGCCAGTAGTTAAAGTTCAGAGAGAAAAGGGAGGAGGCAAGGAAGAAAAGGGGAACTAACCTTTATTATCTGCAATGTAGATGTAGTTATGTTCTTTTACATTTTACATACCTGTGTATTTCAATCTTCATAATAACAATAATATTAATGTACTTGTTTACAGATGAAGAAAACCTAGAATCAAAGATGTTAACTATGTTATCCAAGGTCAAACAGCTCATATAATTAGTATGCTGGTATATGAACCCAGTTCTGTCTAACTCCAAAACTCGCAGTGTCTCCAACATTAATGGTAGCAAAAGAAGGAAGATCAAAAACGTGGTTTGGAGGAATGGGGATTTAGGTTAGAAAGTGGACATTTTGTGTACATAATTCTTTTATGAAATCTGACCCTGAAAGAAAAGCTATGGAGTAGGGACACTGAGCTATTTGATTGACTAAATTAAATGAACAGCTTGTTTTATTTTATTAATGTATAAAGAGACCTTGAAAAACAAGTGAAAAATCTTATTTTTTATTTTATTCTACACCAAGAATTGATAAACTAGTCCTAGGCCAAATTCAGCCTACCCTCTGTTTTTCTAAGTAAAGTTGTATTGGAATATGACCACACTCACGTGAGTGTATGGCTCACATTTACATATTATCTGTGGCCACTTTTGCAGCATACTGACAGAGTTAAATGGTTACATTAGAGACTGTGTGGCCCATACTGCCTAGAATATTTTCTATCTGGCTCTTTACAGGAAAAAGTTTGCCTATCCCTGTCTTATGAGGAAAAAAGAGAATTGTTGAAAGTTGTTAGCAAAATTTAATGGATTATGTGGAACATATAACATGGTATACATATCAACAAGATTAATATGGCTGTTTGTGCAGGATGAATTTATAGGGAGCCATGCTACTATTGCAGAAAAGAAGTGATGGGAACCTCACGGAAGTGGAAATATGCAGGAAAAGATAGATGTAGACTTGGGAACTTAAGAAAAGCAGGAGGTATGGGAAAACATCAAAGGCTGATCCAAAGGACCGGGCTGAACGAGTGCAGAAATGAGGACATCAGGGAAGGAGAACAGTCTAGGGGAGACAGAGACATTTATTTTACAACTGCGTAATATATTAAACATGGCATAGTGGAGAAAACATGGACTTCAGGCCCAAGAGATCTGGGTTTGAGTCCCAGCTGTCCTAATTGTACATGGATGACACTGGTAAAATAACTTCTAACCTGTTTCCTTATCTATAAAATAAGGATAATGTCTGCCCTGAAGGGTTTTGGTGAGGTCAAAAAACGCCATATACTTAAAATTGTGCTTAGAACATAGTAGGTAATTTTAACTATAATAAGCTGTTATTATTGTCCATACAGTTATTACATTTCAAAATACTGTAGAAATTGAGATATCATTACAAGTATTACACCATTTTCATTGGTGTCAAAAGTGAACCTTTAGCTTGAGTTTGGCCTATTTCTGATTATAATTCCATCATCTTTTTTTATACTTCCTTAATGAACAGTTAGGCAATTTATCATGAACGTGCCCAAGTAGGAAACTTTCTAGCATAACATCAATTTCCTTGGTATTGAAGAATGAATTAAAATGGTTCATTAGTATTACAGAATTATTTGTTGTAATTGGTATATTTTAATGGAATTATAGGATATGATCAGAATATTCTTTTCTAAAAACTTAGTATTCCAACTTCATCTTCACTTTTATTTTTAATAAATGCTTCAACCTCACTATTTCTTTCTACAGCTATCCCAGGGCATAATTACATTGGCATAGCTACCTATCTGGTCACCCAAGAATTCCTCCAGACAAACTTTTTTCTCATTGCTATTCTAGTCCTTACTGATCATTCCATATGGTTTTCCCATATTACCCATCAATCAAATACCAAAATCAAAATTAACTAAAGCAAACCAACTCTTTTTTAATGTGAATGTCAATGAAGAGGTCTTTTGCATACATGCATGTTACAATGTATATAATGTATAACGTAGTTTAAAGACTTGTAAGATATCACACACACACACACACACACACACACACACAGTCTTGTCTATTAAACTTTTAGGAAGTAAAAAATAATACGTTTTTTTTCCTGCTTGATTTAGAAACTAATTGAGAATCAGATACAGGGTTCAAATAGCTGGGTAAGTTTTTTTTTTTTTCTTTTCTTTGCTTTATTTTTATTTTTTTCTCTTGCTGGGTCAGTTTTATTACTGACGAAAATTAGGTTTGGCAAGTTTGGCTTAAGTGCAAGTAAATGGACCTTATAATACATGAGCCCCACCTAATCCATGGGGGATATGTTTCAAGAGCCCCAGTGGATACCTGAAACCGTGGTTGTGCCAAACCCTATATATACTATGTTTGTTCCTATACATACCTACCTGTGATAAAGTTTAATTTATAAATTAGGCAAAGTAAGAGATTAACAACAATAACTAATAATAAAATAGGACAATTGTAACAACATACTGTTTAATGAAGCCATGTGAATGTGGTCTCTCTCTCTCTCTCTCTCCAACAACTGACCTGATGACCATGATGGCTACTAAGTGACTGACAAGCAGTGGCATATACAGCGTGAATCCACTGGACAAAGAGATGAATCAGGTCCTAGGCAGGATGGAGCATGATGGTGTGAGATTTCATCACGCTACTCAGAACAGCGTGAAATTTAAAACGTATGAATTATTTCTGAAAATTTGCATTTAATGTTTTTGGACTGCAGTTGACTATGGGTAATGGAAGCCACAGAAAGCTAAGGATAAGGGGAAGACTGTACTTCTTAAATTGAAACTTAAGCATTGCTGCTTAAAAGAGAGATAAAAGTCCTAGAGGGTTAATCTAGCAAAAGTGTCTCCACATGAAAACATTAAGAGTAGGGAGTACCCATAATATCAGATGATTCTTAGAACTCTTTCTTACAGTGAAACATACATGGGTAGAAGAGTAGAAGGCTAAATGATACCAGGTTATTGTGAAGCATAGGAATGCAGCAGTGTATATTCCAATCCATTTTGATATCGTTTTGCTCAAAACCTTAGTTGTTGTTTTTTTTCCAGCCTTCTTTTACTGCATCTCCTTTTTTTTTTTTTTTTAGATTTCTTTTTTTTTATTGGTGAATTGGGGGGATGGGAACAGTGCTGGGAAATTGGGGGAAGGGGGACAGACAAGTTGCTGTCGTTTTGTTCTTCAGTCTAGTTGTGGAGGATGTTGCTTCACTGGCCCAAGTTGGCACCATCATTGCGCTCTTCTGGGTGAGGCAGATCAGTCGCCGGCTTCTGGAAGGCCGCTCACAGCGGCTGATGGCCGCTCACGCTGGCTGCTGGCTACACACGGTAGCCCATGGCAACCCACTGCCACAGGGACTGCAGCCTACACCGTTGCTGGCGACTCACAGCAGCCCAGCTCCAGGTTGAGCCGTTGTTCAGCATCTTAGCTGTAGAGGGCAGTGTCACTGGCCCTCATATGTGGGATCCGAACCGGGGCCCTCTGGCATCCCAAGCGAGTTCTTAACCATCGCGCCACTGGGCCGGCCCTACTGCAACTCCTTTGACATGTATCCTCTTATGCTTTAAGTATTTTCCATTGTCCTGAATTCTGATGTTTTACCTCACCACTGACCTTGGTATTTATTTGATTGCTAATCTCTTATCCCTCATGCAAACATGATTTAACTTATAGCATGATTTCACTCTGATGAGTGCTCTGTGAGTCACTGAGCACTCAGTCTTGCTGTACATGTATACTGTTGTCTGCTATGTTTTAGATTAACTTTGTAAGCAATTGGCAGTGTGTTTAAGCTTAGTGCTGAAGTCTGTTAAGTTCAAATCCTAGTGCACACATTCTGTTTATATTTAATGATTCATTTACTTAACACATAACGAAGATGATGACTATAGGCTGAAGTTATAGTCTTTTATTTTATTTTATTTTATTTTATTTTATTTTTTAAGATTTTTATTGGTGAATTGGTGAAGGGGAACAGCCAAGTTGTTGTCCTTCAGTCTTAGTTGTGGAAGGCGCAGCTAGCTCAGCTCCAAGTCCAGTTGCCATCCGGCCTGCCATTGGCAGCTTGCGGCCACTCAGCTCAAGGTGCTCAATCTTAGTTGCAGGGCAGGGGAGGGGATGGGGGTGTGGGGAGGTGGCACAGCCACCATCCCATGTGGGTGTTGAATGGGCACCCTTGTTGTTAGGAGCACGTGCTCTCACCAGCTGAGCCATCCTGTCACCTGTTGGCAGCTCAGCTTGGGTGCAGCTCACTGGCCCATGCGGGAATAGAACCAGGGACCCTATTGCTCAGAGCTTGCACTCTTAACCAACTGAGCCACTTGGCTGGCCCTAGTCTTTTTTATTTTAACAAATAAGAATAACCAGTCTTAGAAAAATAATACCTGTGTTTTAAAATCTGCTTCAATTCAGTCAGTATGATAATGCAATCAGCATTATCTCAATTTATGTCACTAACCTACCTTGTTTCACATGAAGAACCAAATCGTCTCTATGACATCCTGTTGTGAATTTAGTCAGAGCCCTGGATTTGAACTCTAGTTCAAATCCATGGCTCTGCTACTGGCATGAAGCCCATTGGCAAGTTGCTTCCCTTTACTGTCAGTTTTCATCTTTATACAATTAGGAAGATACAAACCTCACAAGGTTGCTGGAGAAAAAAATGAGATAATGTAGCTCACAAGTACTTAGCATAGTGCTTAGCTTATGTAAGACATGCTCAACACATATTAGTCTACTTAACTTCAATGTGTACTCTCCCAGTTTTAATACCACTAGATGACAGTCCTGTATTGGTGATTCATGTTTCGTGAACAGCAGAATGGTCCTAAAGATTCCAGCAACTCCTTATGTGACAAATCAGCCCACCTATATATGTATGGAATCTGGGATGGTGAGTGAGCACTGGGCTGCAAGGACAAACTCGAACAATAGAGTGGAGAATAGGGAGAGAAAGAAAAAAAAAAAGAGTTGCTGGAGGGTTTATATAAGAAAGTTCTTATAGAATAGCTGGTCCCATGCCCATGCTCTACTGAAGCCAAGCATTTCTTCATGTTCATCTGCTGTGCATTGCTTTAGTTTAAGCTCCTTGAGACATGAGCGACAAAAACCACACCTTGATATCTCAAGTAAAATTGAGAGTGGAACAGCAACTGATAGTATAAGGATAAGAGAGCAAGTCCCATTGTTGGCCAATATTATGAAGTGAAGTACAACCATACCCTGTGGAAGAGGAAATTAGGAATTATTAAGTCCTAGACCGAGCTACCATCTCTCTTTCAGAGGCTACAAGGTCTCAAGTGGCTACAAGGTCTCAAGTTTCTGTCCTCTCTTCTTTCTCTTCTTCCAATGCACCCTCTGCAATCCCCCTCTCCTTTTTCTTTTCTCTAATCCTCTTTTCTCTCTCATTTTATTTTTTCCTCAGGCGCCTCTCCCTCCCCCAGTCCCCGTCTCTCCCTCTCTCCCCTTTCTCCCTCTCTCCCTCTCTTCCTCTCCCCACCTCCCCACCTCTCTGCACCCCTTTGCTCTTCCTCCACCAGCATTTCCACTTGTACTTGGTTCAAAATGCAGTCTTCAAATCAATCTATCCTTTAGGTCATCACCCAAGGATAATGGGCTCAGACTTTTACTATTTTGATTACACTTCCCAGAGAGGAGCTATTAATAGTTTGGACTAGATTATTTGTATTAGCCAATGGATTGCCTCCCTAAATGTGAAGTTGAGCACTTGGGGTTCTGTTCATGTGATATCTATATAAAGCCTCTCCTCCAGAGGCTATATAAGCAGATTCATTAGGAAGGTATCAGTTATTTTCCAGCACTTGACACAGAATCTGGAACACAGTATATGCTCAATAAATGTCTGCTGACTAAATTAATGATAACACTAATTGCATAGCTTATTTTAATAAGAATCTCAGCTTTCCTAATAATTGAAAGCCAATTTGCATAAAGGATTTATCATTAGCTAAGTATTTATCATTATGTACATTCCATATGATCAATTTGTAATCCTCGCAGCAGTCCTATGGGAAAATCAGGCACAGAGAGCTTAAATTACTTGTCCAAGGAGACAACTTACAGAGCTACAAAAGAGGACATTCAAGTCTATATATACCTGGGCACAGTGACTCTAGCATCCACACTCTTGACCTCTATTCTAAATTGTCTCTAACCTTGTGCTTTATTTCAGACACGATTGTCTATATGAACTTATATCACTACAGACATTTTAGTAGTTTTTAGTAGTAGCTAAAAAAATAAGAGAATGGAGTTGGAGAGCAGGAAATTAATGGGCACCAAGGTCAGAGTTCCCTGGTATGCAATGCAAATGGATGGCTGAACAGTATAAACACCTTTGTCCTTTTAAAAGCCATTTCAGCCATGTCCATTTGACTATTCAATGTGATGGCTACCCTTGTAGTAGGAACCATTTCTACTCAATTTCTATTCTATAGCCTGAAACCACACAATTTCAATGTCTCCTGAAAGGACGACAGGTGGTTAGAAAGGAATGCACGGTGGACAATAGGAGGAAAGCTTTCAAAAGCTTTTATGCAACGAAGAACCAGTCCCACTGACAATGTAATCTCAAACATTCAAAACATTATGTAAAACACAAAGAAAATGAAATGAGAAGTATAATAGAGTTCAAATTGAAATTAGACTTACTATTAATCAAATAAAATCCAAACTAACAGATATTTTTAAAACTAAACTAGTGCATTTAAAAAAATGATAATAGTCCTTGATGTAGAGGCGTAAACCAGGACAGGAGTGTATGTCTAGCAAACAACATGATGACATGCATTAAGATCTTTGAAATATTCATTCATTCCTCTTTCAGAAATTAAGTCTAAGGAGATCATTTCAAGAGTGGCATACATTTGTGTACAATGCTGCTCACCCCCATTGTATTCATACAAATTAAGCCTAGTGATAATTTAAATGTTCAGCAATGAGGTATTGTTAAATTAGAGGCCATACATATAAAATATACTACTATTGAAATTGGGTTTGTGTTTGAAGGCATCTTCCTCCTCCCTATCTCCTCACTACAGATAAGCCTAAAGCATCCACTTACCAATGCATCTTGGGAAGAGGCTTGCTCTGGGTATTTGGCCCCGAATCTTACAGCTGTAAGCTAAAAGAAACCTGAGGTGACTCACCCTACGTGTAGGATAAGAGTTATAAAAAAGCAGCAAATACCACCATTCAGATAAACCCTTTTCTAAGATGAAATTATTTGAGTTGGCAGCTGTTTAGGAAAAACCTCAGCTTTTTTTCCTTTCTATGTAGGGCAATCCCCATTCTTCCCTACTGTGTGTCTCTTCCCTGTGTCTCCTTTACTACTCACACAGAACACTTCACTTCAGACACTTCTGGTCACCAAATGTGTAGAGGTTTTTCCCTACAGTACACAGTTGTCTGCGACACCAGCTGGGTATTTTACTATTTAACTCAGTTTTGACACCATCTACCCAGAGATAATACCAGATCCCACAGGTTAAGGGCTCCATTCCACAAGATTGTTCCCCATGCCGCTACACACACACTGAAGAAGTCAGTCTCAAGCACCTGTGCTTCTGACCAAAACGCTGTAGATTGGAGGACCCAACATCCCCCTCTTTGGGTTCGATTCATTTGCTAGCATGGCTCACAGAACTCAGGAAAACACATTTACTAAATTTTAAAGGATATGATGATGAAGGATATAGATGAACAGACAATGAAAAGATATGTAGGGCAAGGTCTGGGGGAGTCTCGAACACAGGCGCTTCTGTTCCTACTGGTGTGGATGTGTTCATCAATTTGGAAGCTCTCTGAACCCCCTACTATTGGGATTTTATGGAGGCTTCCTCATAGGCATGATCAATTATTACCTGTGTTTCTTGCTCCTCTCCCCTCTCTGAAGGATGAGGGGTCAGGCTGAAAATTCCAAGCTTCTTATCATGCCTTGGTCTTTCTGGTGATCTGTTTCCACCCAGGAACTATCTTGGAGCCCACCCAGAGTCACCTCATTAAAACAAAAGGTGCTCCTAGTGCTTTTATCATTTAGAAATTTACAAGGGTTTAGGAGCCCTGGGTCAGGGACTTGGGGCAGAGACCAATATATATTTCTATTATCTCACAGCACATAGAGACAAATGTTTCTATCCAACTCCATCCCTCTGCCCCTTTACTATTAAGGATAAGAAATATCCTCAGATATTTCTCAGTAGTAGAGAGCTACTTCTGATCCTTGTTCTGCTGATCATTATAAAAGCAAGTAATAAAATCAGTATACTATAAGAGAATAAAAAGAGAAGACACAAAAATTGATACAAGTTTAAAATAACCTTAAAGTGAAAATGAATGTAAAATAAGAAAATGTTTTTAAAAATAATTTAAAATGAGGAAATTAAAACTAAGGGTAGAAGGGCCTATTCTTTATCTAAATGGCTGTCCATTATTATTTTTAAATTTGTATTTCATGGTAAATTCCCTGAATTTCCTCTCATAAAAGGAAAACACTAAACCATGACATGGGAACTATGAAATTCAATTAAAATGGCACCTAAAATTATTGTCTTTAGCAAAAATGATTTATAACCAGAAAAAAAATGCTTAGAAATATTTAAGTTTTGAAAAGAAAATATCAGAGTTTGTGAAAGTATTGATAAGCATTTTTTCTTATTTGTATTTTTTAAAGAAAGACAATCCACTGATTATCTCATCGTTTTATTATTATTAAAAGCAGAATAGATGATATTAGTGTTTTAAACATTCATAAAATACTGATGCTCCTCCAAATTGATGTATCCTAAGTATTGTCTTGTGATGACACTGACTCTGATAAGCTAATGTCTGGTTCTAGATACAAAATGAAGGGTCATTTCATAGGTATAAAAAGATTGATTTACACCTGGTTTTATTTTTATTTTTGTTGTAGGCAGTTTTTACTTTTGTTTGTCATTGTGCTTTCTGTTTTGTTTTACTTGTGAGTCATAAGTTAACACAATTCTTATTTCATCTTTCTTCACTGTCATTTACCAACACCTTCAGTTCAAGTTGGCAAGACACAAGTTCCTAAAAACATTATTGATCCTTATAAAGATATATTGGAATTATCTAATGATACTTTTTTATGACTGTAGTATTCACAGGGCTTTTAGTTTGATATTCAATGAACTGTATTTAATCTGTGATCTTTTTCATTGTATATAGCTTTTGACCACTGAAAACTGTCAGTCAGTTCTAACTTGCCCTTGTCAGTTACTAATAATGAGACCCAGAGAAAACAGTAGCTAAAGTGTCCACTAAGTGTTTAGTTTAAAATCTTCTATTGATATGGAAGGAACTATTTATTCTGCAAGTTTATAAATTTCTGGAGAAGTTTAGTGTTCATTTCTTATTTGTGTTTATATCCACAAGACTATTTAATAAATGCATATTGAATAAATTAATGAAATTCCAGAGAGACCATGTCTAAGAATTTTTGTAAAATTTGTTAGTATATTCTCAAAAATTCCCAGTTTAGGATATGGAAAATATTTACCTGAGATACATTTTAATTTTCATTTTTAGCAAGACTTGTTATTTATCTCCTTTCAAGGACTAACTTCCTTTGATATTGAGGGGCAGATAGTCTCTAGCACTTGATTGTTACATAGTATCATTTAATTTAAAGAAATATAGCCATGATTTGCTCTAGGAAGAATTCTGATATGATAGGAAAATTAACCAAATACAGTTGTATATAAATGTATGTAAAAGGTGACTATAATGATTAGATGAACTGATCTAATTGAGATGAAACTTGACAACAGTTGGCTACTTGGAAAAAGATAAGTACAAAGTTTCAGGGGTAGAGATTAGACTAGCCAAGTGTAGGGTTCAACTTTTTCTTTTTGTGGAAAGAGTGGAAATTAGTGCTGTTTGCTTTTCTTCTCTGAGTTGTATGTGTATCTCTTTACTCCACTGTAGAAACTTTCCAAAGACAAGGACACCATCTTTTGTTTTGGCACATTCTAAATGAAGGAGGAGAAAGAAAGGTGAGGCAAAACGCTGGAGATACAAAAGTTAAGGTCGTATTTAGTTTAATTACAGTCCTCATTGGCCACCACTATTGATTATAAGTGATCAAAATGGGTCACTGAAAATCTTAAGTTTGAAACAGGTTGATTTATTTCCAGCTGTATCTGAGCTGGCTGCTCTGGTATTCACTCAACTTTGGCAAAACTTGAGGCCAAATGGAAAGAAAGACAGGTGCATAGTAATAAATATTTCAAGAGGAGAAACTATACTATATTGAATAAATTGAGACAAAAAAAGCTAAAGGTTTAAAAAGGGATTTTATTTTTATGAAGCCAAAGAGGCCATATATTGATGTTATAGAGAGGTTAGAAATACAATACTATAACAGGGCAATAAAATGAATGCAATGGGAACAACATGGTATGGTGAAAGAGAATAGCCTTATTAGTCAGAAAATCTGGGTTCAATTTCTGACTTCTGAAAGGGTACTGACTATCACCTTTGCAAACTTTAGCTTTTTCATCTCTAAAATGGAGGAAAGATTAATAATTTACTTATACAGATATTGTCATGATGATTGAATATGATAATGTATGTTTTATTTTTTAGGGATTGTTTGGATTCAAGAACCTGAAATCCATTTACTAACTCAAATAAAACAGGTATATATTTTAAATGGTATAGGGAAATTAATAGCTAATCAAGAGAAGTATAGCCTAGCTCATAAACATTTGGAAGTTACTGTCATTCTATTCTCTCTCTCTCTCTCTCTCTCTCTCTCTCTCTCTCTCTCTCTTTCTCTCTTTCTCTCTCTTTCTCTTTTTTTCTCCCCGTCTGCCCACCCCTGGGATCTCGTGATCTGTCATTAGTTAATTTCTCTGAATTCCTGTGCCATTTTTAATGATATTTTTGGCCAAGAGTAACAGAAAGCCTGATTGCAAGGGGATTATACAACAAGGGACTCATTATCTTGTATAACAAAAAGTTGGAGGTACAACAGGCCCAGGGCTGATAATTCAACAGCTCAAATATATCATCATAGACCCACGTTCTTCTTCTCCTCCTCCGCCTCCTCCTCCTCCTCCTC
>NW_017732662.1:282713-286118 GCF_001890085.2 Hipposideros armiger
ATGATATCCAATAGTAATGTTCAGTAATTCTGTATTTAATTATCTAAACATCTTTACTGTTCTTTAGATTCCTTCATATTTTGAATCAAAGTTTGTTTATTCAGATTTTATGTGATATCAGGATAAAATGAGTGGGTATTTGTGAGAATTCTCAGGCAAATATATAATCAAATTGCCATGATCTGAGGCTAAAGATGTAGAACCTGTTGAATACCAGCAGTTAGCAAATTAAACCAACCAAATATTTCATACATTTTACTAAAAATTCAAAGTTTAAGAGCCCCTCATTAGGTGAGTGATAAATAAATTTTAATTAAAACACAGGGGCATCACTTTGCTTTTACATTGCACATTTCCAAAATTCCAAAGAGTTAGGAACACAATAGTACACCTAAGTTCAATATTAATTTGTTTATGAGGACATCTGTTCCTCCTGCTTTGCTTATTTGCATCTTAACTTTGTGTTTATATGATTTCACTACTGAATCAGCAGATGCCATTTCTGTTTTGCTTCAATATCTTTAACCCCTTTGGTTTCTACCTTATACCATGTACACACACACATGCACACACATGCATGTATATACACATATACATATACACTTATACATTTATACACGTGACATATATTGGTAGAGTGCTTTTTTTAAAACAAAAGCATATTTTTCCATCTTACTTACGTGTGTGTGTGTGTGTGTGTGTGTGTGTGTGTGTGTGACATTTGTTCCTTAAATTGAAACTGTATTTTTCTCTACCTTTCTCTTGGTGATGGCCCTTCTTTACTACAGTCTATAGTAGGCCTTTATTGTTTTGTAGTTTCAGTATGTGGTCGATCGGACTGTTAATTTAGTGAATGTTATTAGTTCAATAAATAGTTATTAAAGTTGTTTTTAAGCAACAATTCAACTTTGCAAATGGTTGCAGTCAGAAAAAGCTCTAATTAGAGAAATTAATTAGGACTTGGAAGAATGAACAGAGATTTGTGGGCATTTGGAAGATGCATTTGAAAAATACCTTCCAGAGATCTTGCAAGTACAGTTTGCATGTACACCAGGTAGAAAGAGAATGGAGGGTTTCAAGTCTTAAGGGCTTAAGAGAGTGGAGATCTGTTCCGTTAGCATAAGACATCTTGCAGATCGCAGCACGCCTAGGTCTTTCCTTGGTGAAGTTCATCTTTTAAAAGAGCTTGTTACCAACATTCAAAACCCACATTTAACCCTAGTATAAAGTTGAACACAGTTGAACAAGAATAATCTGACTATGGAAACTATTTTCCATGGTCAGAGTGGNTTATATAAATAATTTTAAGGTTACAAAAAAAATTGAGTTTAACTCTGAGACTTACTTTATTGATAGATCAGAATTCATAATTTACAGTCATGTGTAAACCATTTAAATTTGTTGAAATGTTAGTCATTTAAATATATTTCATATTAAAAATTTATTATAATAGTTGCTATGGTGAACACTAAATTGAATGAACAATATATATAAAAATCTCACAAGGCAATCAGAAATGAAAATAATAAAGACACAAAGCCAAATACAAGTTCCAGAGGCAGAACCAACAATGTCTACCTTAATATGAGGTGGGGAGTTGAGGAAAACCTCATAAAGAAGTGACATTTGACCTCTATAAGTTGGAGGCTTATAAGAAGGCTACATATGCAAGGGAAACAGAGTAAGCACTGATTTGTAAGAAGCAGTGTTGTAAACATATGGATAATGTTAGGAGATCGTGAGAAGTTTCATTTTATAAGAGTGATGAAAATAATAACATTTAGGCTGGATTTTGGTCATGGATTGACCTGAGAGTACAGCTGTACCACTGTACAGTTGGAAGCCAGAAGAAAGACAGTAATGTGTGCTTTGGGGAAAGAACTGGTTGGGAACGTGGATACATGGAGAGTCTCTGTAATAGTTTGAGCAAATTAATAATTGTAAACCATATTTGAACAAAAATGAAAAGGTGAGCTCAAATCCATGAGACAATTTCAAGTTGTGAAGGTGTAAAAATCAGCTGGATATAAGAAAAATGTAACTGAAAATTTTGAACCTTAGGAACTAGAAAGAAAGGTAATGCTTTTACCAGAAATATGACAGAAGGAGGAAAAATTGGGTTGGAAGATGCAATAAATTGTTCATATTTGGATCCAGTTAATTTAAGGTATCAATAAGACTTCAGTTGCAAACATTTGGAAAATTCAAGTCTGAAGTTTAGGAGNTTGATTATATTCCTCAAACTGTATTTCACTTCCCTGTGACAATCTTGTGACTACTAATTTGTGCTTTCTAATCCCTTTATGTTCTCCTGTATCTAGCAACCATCAGTTTTTCTCCCCGTGTATCTCTGAGTCTATTTCTGTTTTGTTTGCTCGTTTATTCAGTTCTTTAGATTCCACATATAAGTGAGATCATATGGTATTTGTCTTTCTCCACCTGACTTATTTCACTTAGCATAATATTCTCTAGTTCAGTACATGTCGTTGCAAATGGTAACAATTCATGCTTTATGGCTGAGTAATACTCCATTGTATAAACGTACCACAGTTTTTTCATCCAATCATCTATCGATGGGCTTCTGGTTGTTTCCATGTCTTGGCTATTGTAAATAGTGCTGCAATAAACATAGAGGTACATATATTTTTTCGAATTAGTGTTTTGGATTCTTTTGAATAGACACCCAGGAATGGAATTGCTGGGTCATAAGGTAGTTCCATTTTCAATCTTTTGAGGTATATCCATACTGACCTCCATAGTGGCTGCACCAATCTGCAATCCCACCAACAGTGCACCAGGGTTCCCTTTTCTCTACATCCTTGCCAGCACTTTTTGTTTGTTGATTTATTGATGATAGCCATTCTGACCTAAATGAGATGGTATCTCATTTTGGTTTTTATTTGCATTTCTCTAATGATTAGTGACATTGAGCATTTTTTCATGTCTATTGTATGTCCTCTTTAGAGAAATGTCTGTTAGGTCCTCTGCCCATTTTTTAATTGTGTTGTTTGTTTTTTTTGGTGTTGAGTTGTAATTTTATAAATTTTGGATATTAACTTCTTATCAAATGTATCATTGGCAAATATCTCCTCCCATTCAGTAGGATGCCTTTTTGTTTTATTGATGGTATCCTTTGCTATGCAAAAAAACTATTTAGTTTGATGTAATCACACATGTTTATTTTCTCTTTTGCTTCCCTTGTCTGGCGAGATATATAAATAAAATATTAGTAAGGGTAATGCCTACAAGTTTACTTCCTAAATTTTCTTCTAGTTTTATGGTGTTGGGTCTTACATTTAAGTCTTTAATCCATTTTGAATTTATTCTTGTATACAGCATAAAAAGGTGATCCAGTTTCATTTTTTTTGCATGTATCTGTCCAGTTTTCCCAACATCATTTATTAA
>NW_017732662.1:286227-290521 GCF_001890085.2 Hipposideros armiger
CTTTTGTGTCACACACACCTCTAAACATACACATATACTCAAATACTGTTTATCTTTACAAACACATCATATTAGGAAAACAGTGTGGTGTTCACAAAGTAGGAACTATCACCTCCAGCCCCTTTGAAGATGACTCTGAAGCACATAGCAAAGGACCTACCATCTAAGTAGAAGCCACACAAAATTGTAAACATTGAAACTCATGAAGAAGAATTGTAACAGTGAAGTTCAAGGTGTGTGTGCTCAGCAATGAGAATCTTAGTTCTCATTCTTAAACATAATGTCAGAAGTAAACTGACGGTTATTTGAATATGTAGATGGAGAAGAAGATACAGGTGTATGTATTTTTGGAGTTGTACAAATACCAGGATTTAAGGAAGTATCTTGTATTGAAGGAATTCTGACATTTATTTCTTCTATTCATTTTCCTCTTTCTGCACCTGAATTCAGGTCTGCTCAGGTTTTCTTTCTCTTCTCCCACCTTGCCATCTGAAGAGTAAGTTTATCATTGAATGTTGTTATTAGTAGCAGACTAATCTGTTTTCTGCTCACCTGTATTCTTTTTTCTTCTTATATAAGTTCTTCCTACCTCTAGCCAACAAAATAAGGTCAGTGTAAATATTCATGTCAGCCTCATGACATCTTAACATTTTTTGAATTCTGTTTTATGGTTCTATTTGATGTTTATATGGTTATATATGACTAACAATTTCAAAATATATAACAGCTTTAAAAATATGTTAGCTAATCAAAATATGTTGGCTAGGCCCTTTGCCTATTTAACATAAATTAATTTTGGTTGTAGTAAACCTATACATGATGCTTCATAAGATGCTAAAATATCATTAACTTGAGAAAATAAATTCAAAGCTGAAATGACATCAGCTTAGATATATGTATGTTTACATTGACTAAATGCCTATAGTTTTTGAAAAGTAATTCATAAATTGATTTTTCTAATGATCTATATGCAAGCTTACCTTGTGTATCCCCTGTCAGTTTTGTCCTTGCTATTGTACTTGTAGTAATTTGTAAAAAGAGTGATTATTTATGTCTGGTTGTAATTCAAGTGGAACAATCAGTCTGTTGCCCATTGTTTTTTAAAAAGCGCTTCTGTATCATTTTGCATTTTTAGCAGTTTCTAATATCTTAGAATAATCTTGCAATTTATACTAGATTTTATCAATTTTATCAACATTTAGATAATCGGGGAAGAAAATACAAAGTACTATGTAATGATAATGTATTATAAAGGAGGTTATATGGAGAAAAATATTCCCTTGGAAAGGATTTCCTTCTTAACACTTTTATAAAATATTGCTAACTTGTGCCTTAAATTTTCACAGTCACACCGACCATAAAATCAAAGCATCACTGGCTCTTGTAGATGTTGATATTTTTCTTTTATTAAATGAAACTCTGAGACATCATACTAACTATAGATTTTCCAGTTCCTGACTTACAGTTCTTTTACTTGAGACTTATATGAAACCTTAGGGACATTTACAGTAATAATAATATCTTATTGAAAAATGCTTCTGATGTGGAAAATATAAGCAAAGGGAAAGGCAAGCATTTAGAAAGAAAAATACTGGAAAGGAATAAGTTTACAAACACTGTCTACTGGTATAAAATCTTTCCTTCCAATAGAAAAGCCTCCCCACCTNGTGTGTGTGTGTGTGTGTGTGTGTGTGTGACATTTGTTCCTTAAATTGAAACTGTATTTTTCTCTACCTTTCTCTTGGTGATGGCCCTTCTTTACTACAGTCTATAGTAGGCCTTTATTGTTTTGTAGTTTCAGTATGTGGTCGATCGGACTGTTAATTTAGTGAATGTTATTAGTTCAATAAATAGTTATTAAAGTTGTTTTTAAGCAACAATTCAACTTTGCAAATGGTTGCAGTCAGAAAAAGCTCTAATTAGAGAAATTAATTAGGACTTGGAAGAATGAACAGAGATTTGTGGGCATTTGGAAGATGCATTTGAAAAATACCTTCCAGAGATCTTGCAAGTACAGTTTGCATGTACACCAGGTAGAAAGAGAATGGAGGGTTTCAAGTCTTAAGGGCTTAAGAGAGTGGAGATCTGTTCCGTTAGCATAAGACATCTTGCAGATCGCAGCACGCCTAGGTCTTTCCTTGGTGAAGTTCATCTTTTAAAAGAGCTTGTTACCAACATTCAAAACCCACATTTAACCCTAGTATAAAGTTGAACACAGTTGAACAAGAATAATCTGACTATGGAAACTATTTTCCATGGTCAGAGTGGTGCTTCTTTTCTTCTTAGTTGCCTCCATAATATTCCTGCCACCAGAAACCCAAAAGAAGCAGCTGTTCTGAATATGTACAAACAAAAGAAGCTGTTACTATAGCAACCATAGAACTCTGGCAAAGCTCTCCCTTTAACACTAGCCACTCCCTCCTCTTCGCCCTTCCCTCTGTTCCTTTTGTGCACCAATATAGACTGCCTTTGGGCAGAAGTGATGATTGGTGATTTGACTGCACATGGAGGCTTGGTGGTTTGGGGCCAGAGTGACACAACACCACAGCTCGAATTTACACTTTGCAA
The DNA here is from genome assembly GCF_001890085.2 of Hipposideros armiger. Classification (NCBI taxonomy): domain Eukaryota; kingdom Metazoa; phylum Chordata; class Mammalia; order Chiroptera; family Hipposideridae; genus Hipposideros; species Hipposideros armiger. The sequence continues at coordinate 288,796 of NW_017732662.1, forward strand.
GAATGGGAAGACTTACTCCTGGCCAAAGCTGAAGACATTGAAACTTAGGGAGCACCTGTTTGCTTGATTTCCTAACTTTTCTTTATCCTCCTTTAAAAAATAATCCTGGCCTTTCTCTTTAATGAAATAACGATGTCTCTTTCACCACTGCCTTTTGTTTCGGTTTTCCTCCCAATCCCTCTCATATTTATGCCCATGAGCCAAAAATGGTGGCTGAATGGAATCTGTGGACTGCTGTTTCCACAGTAGCTACTGAATTGGAGGAAAGGGAACCATTTTGACTTCAGAAGTAAATGGGTGGTGCTAGATGCTCGAGGTTGTTGTTGTGTTTCTCCAGATGGTAGAAAACATAGGGATAGTTTATCAGAATGAAACCCAGCTTCGGAAAACCTGTCCCAAATAATTAAAATTCTAGTCATTTCATCTCAATCATTATGTCCCACAATGTTTTGTTTTGATTGATCAATCAACAATATTTTCATTTACTTTTATATCACTTTTGGTAGTCAGCCTTCAATATACTAATTACTTGCACTCCCAAATTAGTTTTGAAATCAATAATTTAGATACTTAAAATTAGTTTTAAGTCAATAATTTAAAACTTGGAAACATTTTGATGTGGGTACTATCTGCTAACTATCCTGCTAAATAATGGCTATCTTGCTAACACAAATCTATTTATCCCTCATGTCACTTAAATGTTGTATCTTGGCAAGGAAGTATTGTAGGATACTATGCTACTTTTAAATATATAGCATGACCCTTTCTAAATAAAACTTGAGAGCCAACAACATCTGGAAGTAAGGTTTCTTACCAGGGATAACTCTGCTAAAATTTGTTCATGTGAAAAATCAAAATCCTGAATTTAGAAATTAATGAATGGAGAATAGTCTTATCATTTAAGACATCATTTAATTCTTCATAAGCACAACTATGAATACAGGTCAATGGAACAAGATAAAAACTCAGAAGAGGTCTTAGTATATAATGAAGGTAGCTTTCTAAGTCTGTGAGAAAGACCATTTTAGTAGCCATCTGGATAAAAAAATGAATATACATCTTAAATGTTACATCATTATAAATTCCAAAGTAAACAGTTGTTAAATGTAAGACAAAACTTCAATCGTAGTGAAGACAGTGGGAGGCAGATATTCAGAACACTGGAAAACCACTTTTTGCCTATCAAGTTGGAAAAAACTATATGTTTGTATATGTTGTTGATGAGGGTGTGGGCAACATACACTCTCATACATTTCCGGTGGAAATATAGGCTCATAAAATTTTGTGAAGGTCAGTTCAAGGAAGTATAACTTTTAAAATTTCATATATACATACTCTTTAACTGAGTAATTTTACTTCTAAAAATGTATCCTACAGGTACAATTAAACACACTAGGAATGACAGGATTACATGGTTACTCATTGCAGCAAAAGATTGGAATTTCTAATTATGACAATAAAAATAATATGGGTTAAATAAATTTTTTTATTATCATGTGACAGAATAAAAGGCAGCCATTGGTGAGAGAGATGTGAGAGAGAAAGAGAGGGAGAGTGGGAGAGAGAAGCTCTTTATATAAACTGATAGGGAACAATCACAGAAATCAATTGTTAAATTTTTAAAAAGCAAAGTGAAGAACAATGTATAGAACATCATACCTTTTGTGCAAAACTAAAAGTGATGTCTGCATGTGTGTATGTAACTTGCTTGGAATTCCTCTGAAGG
>NW_017732662.1:294773-296395 GCF_001890085.2 Hipposideros armiger
TCTTTCCTCCCTGAGGGGCTCACCTTTACTATGCTTTCTTTCCTTGGCGTATCAGCGACCCAACTCAGACTAGCTTAAGGGGACAAAAGTGTTGAGGCTTCCTGGGAGAAAGCGAAATGCTGTCAGAATTAAAGAAATGTTAAAATATTCAAACTGTTGGAAGGACAGAGGCTGCACCACTGATATAACCAGAACTCAGATCCAACTGGAACCACAGACTCAAATACCATCACACACTCTTGTCTAATTCCTGCATTATGGGCTCTGCATTCTTTTTTAAAAAAATTTTTTATGGGGGAACAGTGTGTTTTTCCAGGACCCATCAGCACCAAGTCAAGTAGTTGTCTTTAATCTAGTTGTGGAGGGCTCAGCCCCTTGGCCCATGTGGGAATCTAACCGGCAACCTCGGTGCCATGAGTCTGCTCTCCAACCACCTGAGCTAACCAGCCGCCCCAATGCTTCACATTCTTATACAGGTTTCCTCCTGCTGGTAGGAGGGAATGTACCGTGACAAGTTTTCCGATTAAGATCAGACTGCCCTGCTTCCAACACCAGACTATCATTCATTTGCTCTAAGACTTGGGTTAACAGCCCTACTCTATGCTTTACTCACCTGTGCAATGTTGTAAAACATTTAAAGTCCTTACTAGGATGTCTGAACCCAGCAAATATCAGCTGTTGTTGAAACAGGTATTTTGACTTTGGGGCTCACTTCTCATAGTGCTGTTGCTTGAGAGAGAGAGAGTCTCTCTTCCCTTGGTTCTGGTTTGAACGTTGAGAACGTCAGCAGTCATCCTAAGTATGGTCATGTGTTCAGGCTATAAGGATACAGGGACTTTGGAATGACAAGGTTGAAGTCAGAAAGGGAAGGACATTTCCAGGGGAAGAGATAGAAGAAATGCTCAGCAGACCAAGTATTAGAAGCTCACCACAGATACCCGCAATATTTATCCTATGCCTCCACTAGCTCTCCCTTCATAAGCTTGCTTATGTGGGTCCCTAACCAAATTCATGATGTAGATATTGATATAGATATAGAAGAAGACAAATATTTGCATAGATATACTTGGTATTATATAGCCAAAAGATAATTATTTTGTCAGTTTTTATAGAATAACAAAAGCAAGCTTATTTTTGTTGTATCAATCTGATTCTTATATAGAGAAACTTTTAGAAGGCATTCATAAACTCTGAAATTACTGCCAAGCAACTAAAGTGATATCTAAATTGCAATTAGCTTCTATTCTACATGTAAACAATGTGTTGTTTATAATTGAAAGAATAATATTCTGTACTGATCTTTCTAAGGGAGTTTTATTAGCATCCATTCTGGAGACCTTTTAAGTGTGCTGTTCAAGAAGACGATATTTATGCATTCAGTGAAGTATATGTTTAAAAGGAAAATTCTTGTTGAGCAGATGCATCCATGAAATAAATTCAATGAAATAAAATTTTGAAGCTGAGCTTATTTGTATGCATTGCATACAAACACTTAACATTTCTGGTGTAATTAAGTTTTTTTTTTGTTTTTTTTTCTGGTTGTGTTCTCTCTCGCTTTCTCTCTCTTTTTATTAGTTTCAGGTGTACAAAACAATGTAATAGTTAGACATTTACACCCCTCA
>NW_017732662.1:297657-299659 GCF_001890085.2 Hipposideros armiger
TTTTACAAAGTATTTTTCAATTATAGTTGACATACAATATTATATTAATTTCAGGCATTCAACATTGTGATTAGACATTTATATACTTTATGAAGTGATCACCCTGAAAAATCTAGTAACCATCTGATACCATACATAGTTATGAGAGTATTATTGACTATATTCCCTAAGCTATACTTTACACTCTCGTGACTGTTTTTATAACTGGAAAGTTGTACTTTTTTAATCCCTTTCACCTTTTTCACCCGGCCCCCAACCCCCTCCAATCTGGTGACCATAAATTTGTTCTCTTACCATGTTCTTATTGTTTCCACTGTCTTATTGATCTTGGAAGCAAAGACAGGAAATAAATAACATTGGTTGAGTATGAAAATATTTTCAGATTTCCTCAAGACAATTTGAGACTATGCTAGGTCAGAGAACATATTTGCATAATTCCCATACAGATGGATTTGTGACAATATGTATATGTTCTTCATTCATGAGTACAAAGATGGAAAATTTTTTGAAGGCTACCACACATGAAAGCAGGCATTGATCTGCTCATCTGAAATGGCCCCTCACCTTTGAGGCATGTCTGGTGTAAGCCCAATACAGCCATATATTTAGTAGTGACTCAACAAATAGTCACTGACATTGAAGATCAGAAATAAATCCCCTGTGCAGACAGCTTGACTTGGATCCATGTCAAAGACATTAGTTGTTATTTCAAGGGTCTTTTTCTTGGAAAAATATCTGATTAAAATTTTTCAGAGTTAATAGATACAGGATCAACCATAGTATATCGTTATATGTCGTGCAATTTTTTTGGTGCTTCTGAGAAAGAACCTTACTTTTGGAAACTATTATCTTTTCATGAGATTAATATGCACAGTCAACCAGATGATATTTCTGAAACCAATAAAAATTCTATAATATCATAGATATGAAGAAGATTAAAGCCAACTAAAATATATAAATGAAGCCAAACTTAAAAACAGGTCTCTACTAGCCAAGCTTCTTATTTCATTGTTAAGGAACTCATTGATTTTCTGATCAGTTTTGGAAGTTGGACTTATGAAAAAATATTTTGACAACCAAAAGGTGCTAGACAGATTTAAAACGTTACTAAAAGGGATTTCATTTCCATGTTCTGGACCTTCCTTTTACTAACAACCAAGACTTTCATAAATTCACTTTCATCCATTTGGATTTTCATTTTGTTTATTTTTACATCAACTTTTGTTTCATGTTAAGATACATGTGTAAAGCATGAGAAACCTCAACTAGTTGGTGAAAGTGGACTTTCCCAATTAATAATGGGCACCAGTAATTTCAAGTCTTCTGGACTTTTGTGTCACACACACCTCTAAACATACACATATACTCAAATACTGTTTATCTTTACAAACACATCATATTAGGAAAACAGTGTGGTGTTCACAAAGTAGGAACTATCACCTCCAGCCCCTTTGAAGATGACTCTGAAGCACATAGCAAAGGACCTACCATCTAAGTAGAAGCCACACAAAATTGTAAACATTGAAACTCATGAAGAAGAATTGTAACAGTGAAGTTCAAGGTGTGTGTGCTCAGCAATGAGAATCTTAGTTCTCATTCTTAAACATAATGTCAGAAGTAAACTGACGGTTATTTGAATATGTAGATGGAGAAGAAGATACAGGTGTATGTATTTTTGGAGTTGTACAAATACCAGGATTTAAGGAAGTATCTTGTATTGAAGGAATTCTGACATTTATTTCTTCTATTCATTTTCCTCTTTCTGTACCTGAATTCAAGTCTGCTCAGGTTTTCTTTCTCTTCTCCCACCTTGCCATCTGAAGAGTAAGTTTATCATTGAATGTTGTTATTAGTAGCAGACTAATCTGTTTTCTGCTCACCTGTATTCTTTTTTCTTCTTATATAAGTTCTTCCTACCTCTAGCCAACAAAATAAGGTCAGTGTAAATATTCATGTCAGCCTCATGACATCTTAACATTTTTTGAATTCTGTTTTATGGTTC
>NW_017732662.1:306762-313580 GCF_001890085.2 Hipposideros armiger
TTTTTTTTGCATGTATCTGTCCAGTTTTCCCAACATCATTTATTAAATAGGCTGTCTTTACCCCAGTGTAAATTCTTGCTTCCATTGTCATAGATTAAATGACCATATAGGCATGGATTTATTTCTGAGCTCTCTATTCTGTTCCATTGATCTATGTGTCTGTTTTTATGCCAGTACCATAGTGTTTTGATTACTATAGTCTTGCAGTAGCCTTTGATGTCAGGTAGTGTGATACCTCCCACTTAGTTCTTATTTCTCAAGATTGCTGTGGCTGTAATTAAGTTTTTTTTTTTTTTTTAAAGATTTTTATTGGGGAATTGGGGGATGGGAACAGCGCTGGGGAATTGGGAGAAGGGGAACAGACAAGTGTCACTGGCCCTCATATGTGGGATCCGAACCGGGGCCCTCTGGCATCCCAAGCGAGTTCTTAACCATCGCGCCACTTGGCCGGCCCCTGTAATTAAGTTTTAAAGACAAATGATTTACTACTTTTAATCACATTAAGGTTACCAGCCACTCGGAAGATACCATCTTGGGGACTAATGGAGGGAGGGATCTGAAATTAATATCACTTAGTTCAAAATAAAAATTGATAATACTTTATACTTCTAAGGTAACTAAATGATTATGCTTTTCCCACCTATGGATCACAAACCTTAAGGTGATGCAGAATTATTGAATTAGCCCCACAAATAGATAGGAGAAATAAGCATTATCTCAAGGTTGAATGATTAAAAAAAAATGTCTAGAACACATGTGAATTCTTTCAAAGATAAAAAGTTGTTGAGGTTGATAAAAATGTGAATTAATTACTGAATAATGGTTTGGGGGCACTAATTATATTTTAAACTGGAAAATGTTTTGAAGCCCCTGCTTTGGATTCTCACTGAAATGAGTCATATTTCTAAACTATGCCAAAATATTGTTGAATTTAAATAAATATTCTACCTAGCATCATAAGCTATATTAACTTACAGCATTAAAAAATTATCTGCTGCATGCCACACAATTAGTTAACATTATGAAAATACTGACACACTTTTCACTTAAGCTACTTTGTTCCCTCTCATTTTCAGTAAACACTCTAAATGTGCAGTTACCACATATTGATTCTTCAGGATTTTGCATCTTTTGAATCTTTTAATAGGTCGGACTCTGAAGCCTAATTTGCCAATCTCAGTAGCAAAATTGAAAATGACTAATGGAAACAAATGCCCAGCATTATTTAGAAAGTAATCACTCATACATTTGCAACAAGTTTAAATTGTTTCAAGCCTGGTTTTAAGAATTCTAAAAGTTTTCTTTGCCCTTTTTCTCTTTTCTTTTCTTTTCCTCCCCTCTCCTCCCCTTCTTTCCTCCCACCCTCCCTCCCTCCTTCCTTTCTTCCTTTTTCCTTACTTTTGGTCCTTAATTCAATTGAACCTGGCTTGCAACTTTTCACCTGTGTAAATGATAAATCCAAGGACAATCATTTTAATGCACCCTTAGTATTCTTGGGTTTTAGAGACTCTAGGCCTTACATAATCCAAGTAAATGGGTTGAAAAGACTTGATTGGTTAATCTATTATGGTCGACACTTAACATGTACTTTGCCTTATCCTGGGGCTGTACATTACTTGAAAGATGGCATTTCTATTATCAGGTTCTCTTCCTCACTGCCATGCTGGGTAATTCTCCCCAGATTGCAAAATATTCATGCGGCTACCCTTAATCAGGGTATGTGCCACTTCCTAAGAACTGTGTGTGAGGCTATTTTGCAGGTCTCCATCATTAACAGAAAAGACAGGCCAATTCACTTCTCTGGCTTGAACAACTTCCCTTTACATGCAGGAGTCCCAAAGCCCCTACTTACTCTCTCATGTAGGTAAATGCAGTGTAATAACCCCTTTAGAGATCTCAATTTTCAAAAGCAAGGGATTATTGCTCCTGGAAGTAAAAGAAGCCCAGACCCAATCCTTACCTACCTATGTGGGAAAGGATGAGAACATTCCTCTTCTATCTGAAAGAGGTAAAAATTTCTTAGGTCATTTGACAAGGAATTTTCATTGGCTCATACATGATTTGAATATTATTTGTGTCATCTTTTGTTCCCTTACATCATTACTCATTTTTCCTTTATATTTCTTTGCCCTCAAAATGAATCCATAATGGTAGCCTTAAATTTCCTCGTGTGTATAGCAAATCATGAGAGTTCAAAGCTTAGCTAAAGGGTAATAGAGTTTTTATTATTGTTTGCTTTCAGTTTTTATTAAAACTTCTGTAAATTGACTTCCATTTTAAGTATAAAGGATAAATCCATAAGGCGATTCAATAGTAAATCCTTTGGCATAGGAAATAATTTCTTCCAAATGTAGTGCTTTAATCAGAGTTGGTTACACATATTTTGGTGTCTAAAGCATTAACACAACTATAAAAATGTGTTTTTTGAGCAAATAAAATTAAGTCACTATTCAAAACTAGAGTTTCTTCAACATTTTTGGCCTGCTCTTTATATAAAAAATAAATGTTTATTTTTTATTTTTTTTTCCATTTGACTAAACAATATATTTGTATCCTTTAATACCAATATAACCTAGCTGCCTAACCTTGACCCTGAATCTGTAATACCTGCCCAAGAGCTCAAGCTGTATCCCCCTCCAGGTATTAAAATACACTCATGATAAGACTGCTGATGAAATGACATGCTATTATTGCTAAAATATAAATCTCATAAGGATTTTCCTGACTTTTCCTTATCTTAAGGGATGTGTTCTATGTTTCTTAGAACAAACTTATTAGACATCCATTTGCTTATTCAACAAACATTTATTCAGCTCTTACTATGTCCCAGGCACCATGGGTGTCATGGAGACAATAGGGAAAGGATAGATTATTGTCCCTTTTCTCCTGGAGTTAACAGACCAGATCTGCATATAAAATCTCTTGTCTTATTCAAGGTACTTGATGGTAGCTTTCATTCTGCCCAAATCCAGTGAGCTCAGTAACAGTAAGGGCATCTCAGTAGTGCATGGCACTGAACTCACGTGGACTGAACAGTTAAGTGCATGAAAACATAGGACTCAGTGGCAGTTTATCTGATGAATGCTAAATCACTGGAGGAGCTCTATAACTTGACACTTGTCCCAACAAACACATTCTTTGGCTGCTGTTTACTTGTATTAGAAATGCATGTCCTAGTGAGAAAGCTAGGGTCTGATATCCTGTGATACCGAGGACACAGTGGAGAAAAATACTTTCACATAATTCTTTGTATCATGTGTGCGAGAGCTTATGAAATAATCATCTTTGCACTGCAGTTCCTTTAATTAGAAATTTGGTAATTCAGATACCTTTATGGTCGTAGGAATATACATTTTTGTAAGGGTAAGGTGGCTAACTCTGTAGTCATTTCAGGGAGATATTATTTTGTTTTGTATATCTTGCCTGGTTTAAATTCTAGCAATAAAGGGTACTCAGTTCATGAGTAGTCTGACTGAGACGGCACTTTTGGAAAGGGAAAAATGCATTAAGTAGACTAATTGGGGAACCTGAAGGGTAGTCATTAAAATCAGCTGCCTTTTCAATACATGTTGAGAGATTTGTCTGGGAGCCTTTCTTTCAAATGATACTATTTCAATCATGCCTAACATTTAAATCTCTAAACACTGATATTCCCATTTTAATTTTAGCTGGCACCAGAAGGAAATGGTAAAACAGCAGATGACTACCTCAGTAATTTATTCTACATTTTCTAACAGTTTTACAGACTCAAATGAAAAATAATAATCTAAAAATGAAAAATATGTGACTATAATTAAACATAGAAAAATATTCTTAAACCAAGGGCTGTTTTTCCTTATACTCTCCCAAGTGAAAAGAAAAGTAAATTCCACAGTGAAATGTAAACAGGACCTATTTTTACCACCAGTTATGTATTGATGACTAACTTGGACTTCTTTAAAAAAATTGACATAGATTCAGCTCCTATTATTTTAAATATTGTGATTATTTAGCTAAAGGATTAGTTCATGTTGGTTTTTGAATTTGCATTATCTAAGAGCAAATCCCACTTTAGAAACACCCTATATGTAAATCAAATTGTTTTTTAAGAAGAGTTCTCCAAGTGTTTTGATTTAACTTTAGTTAACAGTTTCAACAGAAAGTATCAGAAATGAAATTTTCCTCTGATGTAACAAAAAGGAGACTAAAGTGGAAAAAGTGTCACTTCAACAATAAGCATTTATTGAGAGTCTAATATATGCCAGGATTTGTCCTAGATATGCTGGCAGCAAACAAAAGGGCAAGGCCGTTGTTGTCACAAAATTTACATTCAAACCTATCATTTTTGTTAACATTGGAAACTTGATAAGTTTTTCTTTCTTTTTTGATTGTTGAAATTTTGACTTAGTTTGAAAGGAAGATATATAAAATTTTACCAGTCTCAAAGTCTACTTCATAATAAAACAAATATTTCTTTTTATGTGTATTTTAGAACGCATTTATGATGATTAACTTGTAAAAACACAAAATATAATTCTTTAGTCAACATAATTAGGATAGAACCTATCCTTTCAAAGGACTGTGAAACACTGAATTTAAAACTGTCACTTGCTTCTCTTAACTACTTCTTTTTACTTAGTATTTTGTTAATACGAAGATCTCCATTTACCTAGTTCAACAATAATAAAGCAGATATAAATAGGACTACTGCTCTAGTGGTAGTATACACCACTCTAGATTTTTAAAAAAGATTATCATTTAGATTTACCAAGTATAGTCAATAATTTTAGTTCCCCAAATCCAGGTTGATTACAGCTTGTGATTAGCATTTCATGTCATACCATAAATAGTACATGAAGGGCCGGCCGAGTGGCTCAGTTGGTTAAGAGCTTGCTCAAGAGTTTGAGCTCTGAGCAACAGCGGTTCGAGTCCAGCCCGAGCCTGAGAGCCGCTGAGCTGCCAACAGGTAGCAGGATGGCTCAGCAAAAAAAAAAAAAAAATAGTACATGAAGATTTTTATAAGTCAGTATTAAAATGATAATGTCTGTTTGGATGTATCAGTAAATGGATTGAAATTTCTTTTTTTTTTAATTAAAAATGTTTACTGGGGTGACAATAGTTAGTGGATTGAAATTTTTTAAGGTAGATATACTGTAGTTCCTCCACATATGTTATTCCGAGAACTGTTTGCAGTGACTATCTTTACATTAAAATCTACATTCACACAGTATCATGCAAGGATTCTAACTAAAGACTTCCGAGAAAAACTGCCTCAAATTACATTAAATAAAGCAGATTGGTAATTTTTTAAAAATCATGTAATAAATATATATTTAAACATCAACTGTGTAAGAAATACCCTCAGTTCAAAAGAAAGTAGATTCTTTTGACAAATTTTTTAATTTGTTACTATCTTTCTAGAGAAAAATAATGATAAAAAATGTGAAATATAAATAGGAAGACTGTTGTAAAGTAAGAAATCTCTTGTTTGGGTTCAGACAGCCTTGTGGCAGTCATTAGATGTACAGTGGGGTAGCAGATTTCTGGACAAATGTAGACCTTAGTAGTCAGGCAATTCATATATTTATTTTGGCCCAAAATTAATTCCTTGTAATGTAACTCCTGTTCTTAGAAATCTACCAAAGCTGCTTTCCCAATTTTCCAAAAGTTTGCTAAGTTCTGAATCCAATGAATGGCTTCTTCATAGCTTAATTTTTTCCTCTGCATTTTAATCATTTGGATTTGAATGATTTACATTCTCTGGGCTTGACTGTTTTGAATATCTCGTCTCAGTCTCCTTTTTCAGCTGTTCTTCATCTATCCCTCTATTAAATCTCCTAAAGTCTTAAAAATAAATAAATAAATAAATATAAATTCCCCAAGATTCTGTCCCTGGTCTTATTATTCTGATTTCATTATTTCAACAATTGCATCTGTTATGTAATTTATAATTTTACAGACCCAGCCCTGATCCCTCACCTGTCACCTGGGTATCTCCACATGGAAAGCTTACTAGCACCTCAATATCCCTTCATGTTGACTTCTGCACTAATTATTTTACCCATTTTCTCCCAAACCTTTTTCTTGTCCATCCACTGATTTCATTTCCATACCCTCCGAACCTCTTATGAAATCAGTCACCAAAGTTGTTGATTCATTCTTTGCAATGTCTTTCTTTTTTCTCTGCTTTCCTTTTTTGCCTTTTTTCTACTACTCATGTCCAGTTTAAGGCTTCTTGATCACCTTGTATATTGCAACAATTTCCTTTATCACTTTCATTTTCAATTTCTTCTTTCTCAAATGCATCCCCTATTATTATGAGAATCATTGTGGTTTGGGTTATGCATGCTTGGAAATGAAAGGCTATTTCTAAGGGTATTATAGTGGAAAAAATAAACATTATCATTTAATAAGTAAATACATTATCAATATTATTGTCTTGTATTAATGTTTTATCCTTTTGAAAATGCTTTTATATACATTATCTATATAGGTTTTCCTCAAGAATAAAAGCAAGTAATGCTATTTAATATACCATTTAATCTAAGTTGAAATTCATGGGTAAAATATAAATGATTAATTCATAACACGTGTAAGCTATTATTCTTGTAGGGGAGGAGAAAAACATTTTTCTCTACCCTGCTAGATTCTTGGCTGAGACACCTCATTGTAATAAAAGACAGATTAACAGAAGAAAAATGAATAGAAGTTTAATAACATGTGAACCTCCTGTATACATGGAAGATACCCAGGAAAACTGAGTAACTCCCCAAAATGGCCCAAGCCACAACTTTAAATACCATCTCCCGCTGAAGAAAAAAGATGTTTGAGGTGGGGGG
>NW_017732662.1:317595-323235 GCF_001890085.2 Hipposideros armiger
AGAATGAAGTTTACTCAATATGTAAGTAAAAGTCCAGAGATACCCTTTTAAAAATAGATTTAGGACTTATTTAGATAATGATTTGCAAACCGGGAAACCTAGCCCTTGGTTTGACCTGAGAATACAGTCCAAAATGTAGGGGATAAGGCAGGGTTTATAAAGGCAAAAGTTGCAAGGACCTGTTGATCAAAGACATGAGTTGCTAGGGGAAACGAGATCATGAACTTACATCATTTGTTTTCTGATGGGTGGGGGCAGCTGGACTTGCAATGGTTGGCTGACTCAGTAATCAAGCAAGTGGGGCTGTGAGATGAGAACAATGGGTAATGTATGATTAAAGGTTTATCAAGTCCTAGTTTCAGCCTAGGCCGTAGAACAAAAAGACTGTCTTTGATTGCACATAGTACAGGGAGTATTATTTAACAGCGATGCAAGGAGTACAATTTATCAAACAGTACAATCAGCACATGGGGGCTGCTGGAGCCCAAAAGGGCAAAGTTATGTTCTGCGAGCAGCTTCAGAGCTCAAGCTGTAAGAATCCAAACATTGGGCCACAGATTATGAAACTAAAGTTCTTATAAGTCCTCAAATACTAATAACATTTTATTGTTTAAACCTATCTAGAATTGCTAAGTCTTATATTTATTTTACTACATAAACTAAAGTTTATCTTTGTTATTTGCTTACATGATGGTTTTTTTTTTTTCCTTGTGAGACTAAAAGTTAACCTCAAAAGCATTCTCTGTGCTCTCTCTGTATTTCCTTCCAGAATGCTTGTGGTTCTCTGTCTCCCATCCCATTGTCACCTTCTTCCTTGGGCCCTACTGCCTTGAAGCCAGTGCCCCAGTGTGTTCTGTTGACTCTCTGGGTTTGCAAAGCCTGATTTGCTGTCATTCATGATTTTAAAGTTTTCATCCTTATCTCCTCTATGTTAATGGGTTGAATGCAGAGTTGTCATTCTGTTTAATTAATCTGATTAACCTTCCTAGGCTCCCATAAGTCCCCAGGGTAAGTTTTAAGTTTGAAAGCTGAGAAGCCCCACTTTGAAGGTCTTTCCAGGTCATCAGTAGGATAAAATTAAGTTTATTCATTAAAAAGCTTTACTCATTCCTTTCACAGCATTTATTTCTTTCTTTAAACTTAACTCCACTCTCAGCAGGAATGTTCCCTTCCCTTCATTATCACATTATCATCATCATCATCACCATCATCATCATCACCATCATTTTAAATTCTCATCATTTCGGCGCTATGCACCCACAGAGACCTACAATATTCTAAAAATTTGTTCTTCAAGATACATTGCTTTTTGGTATTTTCTGTCATGTTTAGTCTATCTATGTACTTCATGCTCAATTATATATTTCGAGTGTCTTTGAGATTTTCTGACTTGAGGATTGGCTAACACCTTCAAATCTTTGCTCAAATGTCAGCTTTTGAAACTGGCTTACTGTTTAAAATTGCTATTTGCTACTCACCTCTCTCATTACACCTGTCATCCTCACATTCTTGAACCCCTTAGCCTGCTAAATGTTTTATGGTTTACTTGTCACATTTCACAACACATATTGTAAATTTTACTTATATATCATTTTTATTATGCTGTTGTTTATAGTCTGTCTTTATCATTAGAAGATAAACCCTACAGAGAGACATTTTTGTTTATTTTCTTCACTAATATATCCTATGAAACTAGAGGAGTATCTGATATATAATGCATGCTCTAGAAATAGTTGGTGAATGAAAGAAGAATATCAGTCTTCTGCATTGTGTCCCATTTCCATGCATTTCTAGGTGCAGTGTGTTTCAAAAATCCAGTTGGGTAAATATCTAGTACAAAAAGAAAAAAAGAAGAAAGAAAGAAGAGGAAAAAACAGATAAAGATTAAATAGATGTCTATTGACTTTGTTAAGAATTGCTTTGATGCTTCATTAGTGTCATATCTCCTTTTCTCATGGTCACATCTCTATAATTTTTAGGAGTCTTTTGAAAGTCATTGCATCAAGAGTGTGGCCACTTGTATACTTATATCAGAGAGCTCTTCTACTCTATCTGGCAAGATAAAATCTGGGAGGAAAACAAAAGAATTATGAGGAATTAAGTGAACCTGGGGAAGGGCATAAAAGCCTTGTACATCTTTTCTCAGCAAAAGGACTGTTATTTTAGCTGAAAAATCCAATCTGAATATCACTGCGTAGCATATGGAATTTAAAAGCTACAGTGATGACACTTAAGACATATTTCACAAAAGCCATAACAAAACCCTATGGCGTGAAACATCCTAGAATTTGCTCCATGTTAGTGTTGTCCCAGAAGATCTCCCTGAGGGTTATGAAATAATGAAGCCACAAGGGCCTTTGAGTTTCCTTTGTGCAAGTCCACACAGACCAAGTTCAGTGTCTTTCAAAGACTTTTCAGGGGAAAATGCTTTTGTTTTTTTCTTTTTTAATTGATATCCAAAGTTTATCATTTCAAGGTCCACTATTTGCTTTGACTCCCAGGCAACCACTCTATCTACAGTATCTGTAAACTACAGAAGAGTTGTCAAGAAAGGTAAGAATGAAAAATTAGAATAGGTGTTCATAGGGAAGATATACACACGACATAAATTACCTTATCGTTTTCTGAGTCACTTTAGGAAATACTACAGATAATGCTTATGAGTCACAAGGTCATGATATAAACCATCACCCCTTTCCAAAAATGCATTATACAAATAGCAAGTAAATTTGAATATCAAGAATCCAATTATATACTAAAAGTTATAAGCATCAAACTACTGGTTAGTTTTGGTAGCTTTCCATGATCCCAGTGTGCTCCATTTTGTGAGAGGTGTTTAAAATTCACTTCAACTGGTAGAGAAATTTCAATAGCAAGTCACTCTTACCTTCTTTAACTAGNAATAGCAACGTTAAAGAAATTTTTAATAGCATCGTGGGATCTTTTTCCTCCAACTGAATGGGCGCCCCAATCACAGGTAAAATCCCTGGCCTAGGATAATTTCAAAGTATAATCCTGCCTGAACACAGAGACGTTATTTAGGAAACTTCTACTTAGCTATTTTAACCCTGGTTTTCAGCTGATTTATTTAAACATCGATAAGAATAAATCATTAGACAAAAAAGGGAGGACATTAAATGACTTGTTTCTTAAAAGATTCAAGGTATAAACTAGAAAGCAAGTAAATACTTAAAAAAACAGACAAGTTGTATTTTCTTCTTGAAAATCCTCCTGAGTTCTTCATGATCCTGTGTAGTTAGACATTGCTTGGTTAGTCCTTTAGAGATATTTTTTCATTTTATATTAGCATTGAAAATGTTATTTGTTTCTGCTAAAAATTCAATTGGTTATAGTAGTACTTTCCTTTTAATATTTTGAGGTAATATTTTAATAGTGGAGGCACAATCATCCTCCATCTTAGGTAAATATAATCATCAATTGAATAAAACAACAAGTCTTACTGACATGTAGAAAATATAAATTATGGCAAAAAAAGACAAAGCAGAAAAAAGCTAATCTGGAATTTAATATAAACAGGAGTAAATTACTCCTCTAATTTATTTTGTTTACCTCTTTTATACATCATTCTCCTTGCAGAACATTAAATGAGGATAAACTTACTGTGATGGAAAGTAGCTTAGCAGTAAAGGGTATCATACATTTCCATTTCCATTTTAATTTGTGTTTGGAAATCATGAATGCCTTCCTTTTAAGAGAAAGGTTAAATATAATGTTACATAGGATAAGAAACCCATGAAATCCACAAGGGCCAGAGTTTCAAGCTAATGGACTCCTGTTAAGACCATATTATGCTAGTAGTAAGAGCTTTGGGGGAAAATCATCATCTCAGGAAACAATTGGTTGGTGATGATGTTGTCTTTTTTTTTTTTTTTTAACTTGACCTAGAAGTTAAATATAAGGGAACTAAGTTTTGGCAAGTTCAAACAAACAAACAAGCAAAAATAATCTAGCTAAAATTTTTAATTGAAAAATTAAAACTATGTATTCATTATAGCATAAAAGAAAGAAGTATAGATTTTCTGTGAGATTTTTTTTCAGATTTGGTATGTTTTCCATAAAAATATGAGAGGCATAACTCTTTTCCTTTTTGTTTCCATGCATGAGAATTTAAGCAAAAATAATTCCAAAGTGACCCATTCTTTAATACATCCCCAAAACATAAATCAAACAAAACTTAAATGCTAATAAAAATTGTACAAATCAAACTGCCCTACAATGTTAAATATATCTGTTAACTTACCTTTTAATTTTTATAAATGGCTTAATGTACTTATTAAATTATACCTCTAAATTATCTCTAATCTAGGTCCATCATACAGGTTCACTCANTTACAAAATGGTAACTTGTACTATTTTCAGAGATTTCCCCGTCTACAGTTTCTTAAAAATAACCAGCTTAAGATATTACTTATGCCAAAGAGACATATTTTTGGGTGGCAAATTGTGCTCCCTTTCGCTCTGCAAATAGGGTATTTACAACTCGACTATGTACCAACTATCTGAGTTTGTTAAGCTTTTGGAGAGAAAGAGAAAGTAAAAAGAGAAGCTAAACAGGAAGGGGAGACAATCCTTAAACCCAAGTCATTCATCTAGGAAATCTTATTAGCAAATCTTATTAAAAATAATAAAATGGAATAGTCCCATCTGCAGCAACTCTTCTAGGGTGCCAACTGAGAGATTATATCGAATTAGAGTTTTTGGTTTCAACAGAACCATCTTCAACATAAGTGAGAAGAAATTTACTGAAAGAATATTAGAGTTTTACTAACTCAACCCAGGTTGAATTCATGTTAACACCACTGTTTGGGCAGAATAGAAAACCCAGTATTTTCAGTCTCTTTGCTCTGATTCTAGGGAAGGAGCATCTTAATGGCCTGGTTGGAAGCATGATTTCTAATCTGATTTTAGGAGCATCTATGAAATTATGAGGTATATTTCAAATACAGAAAATAACTCTCAAAGAAAACTGTGTTGAAGGAAACTGAAATTGTATGTGCACATTTGCCACATCAAAGCATGCCAAATTAAACAANCAATGACATATTAAATAGTAAGACCAAAGGTGATTGACCAGTGTAATAATAGTTTGAGATATTTACAATGTTGTAGTTGATATGAAACTCTCATATCATTTGGTAATGACAAGGTGGGGTAGAATGCACTCCCTCCAATTTGGTTCTGACAGCTAAACTGGTAGTAAGATCATAAAATTGGCACAAGACTAGTTTACAGGAGAAAAACCAAGTTAATAGAAGCACATGAGAGGTCATGCTATCACGCTCAGATCATAAAATGTGGCTCTAAGAAATTATGGAACCAGGCACCTATTTATGCTTTTTTAGACAAACAATAAATTTGTGAGATCTTGCTGGGGACAATGGAGCATAGGTGTTGGGGTACACAGTTAGTAAGGAATTTAAGTAGAATGTAGGATTATGGCAGTAAATGAGTAAAATTTATAAAGATGTGTTTATATAGACTTCTCAGCTCTAGATTCTCTCTCCCAGGCTACAGGGCTGTCTCTGTTCATCTGATTGCTCATTTGCCCTTTTATAGCAGGAAGGGCGCCTTTCACACAGAGATTTATTTCCTGCATTTAGAGAGACAGAAGAGAGTCAG
>NW_017732663.1:0-7591 GCF_001890085.2 Hipposideros armiger
TTTTTGTTTTTAAAGATTTTTATTGGGGAATTGGGGGATGGGAACAGTGCTGGGGAATTGGGGGAAGGGGAACAGACAAGTTGCTGTCCTTTTGTTCTTTTGTTCTTCAGTCTAGTTGTGGAGGACATTGCTTCACTGGCCCAAGTTTGCACCATCATTGCACTCTTCCCAGGTGAAGCAGATCAGTCGCCGGCTTCTGGACGGCCTCTCACTGCGGCTGCTGGCCACTCACGCTGGCTGTTGGCTACACACGGTAGCCCATGGCAACCCACTGCAGCAGGGGCTGCAGCCTACACCGTCGCCGGTGACTCACGGCAGCCCAGCTCCATGTTGAGCTGTTGTTCAGCATCTTAGCTGTAGAGGGCAGTGTCACTGGCCCTCATATGTGGGATCCGAACTGGGGCCCTCTGGTGTCCCAAGCCAGCTCTTAACCAACGCGCCAGTCGGCCGGCCCGACAAACAGGGGTTTTGACATGAACCTCAAGAGGGGCAGACAGTTAAAAATTACAAGTGTTGATTTGTGGTGAATTTATTTTTCACATAATAGTTGATGATTCTTTCCAGTAACTCTGAGTAAGACAGCCAATAGATAGTATGAATCTAACACAGTTATAGAATTGGAAAGGTTAGAGAGATCTATACAAGAGATTTTTCAAAATTATGAGACTTATGAATAAAGTCTTTTTCCTCCTCATTTCAATTTGATTCCTCTAATCAGCCAGGATTGGGGGTAGGGAGGTTCCTCTCTTCAGCTCAATATGAAAAAGCAAAATTGAAACAGGCTGGTTTGTGCCTAAGTTTTGTGCAGGGACCTCAGCATGTGCAAAGTGGAAATTCTCTTTGATCCCCCATCAACCTGCCTCTCCTCTTGTGAAAACTTGGTTAAGTTTCCAGTCTTAGTGGGATCTTAATGGAGGCCAGTATCCATGCTGTTACCCTAGTGAGAAACCTGGTGGTTACTCTTCCTTATCCCCACTTCCAATTTAACAAGTACCACTCATTTTACCTTTTAAACGTATCTGTCAAATCCTTTTTCTCTTCTCTAACCATTTGGGTCCAGGCAGGCCTCAGTCTGCTGGTGAACATCCAACTAGACACATAGTTGTTCAGGAAATTGGAAGGCTGAGATTGCAGCTTTGGCTGAGGAGGAATCAATGATTTTAGCTTGAAGGAGCGAGGAAAGCAAAAGTTGCCAATATCCCTGTTTCCCTGACTAACATGTCTTGGTAAAGTGGGATGCTACCATGAATTCTTGCCTCAGATTTTGTGCCAGTTTTATTCAGAGTGGTATAACCTTAGCTTTATGTCCCATTATCCCTAAATCCACTTCAAAGAATATCATTACCCCTAGACTTTTGGCCTGAAGCCATTGAAGAATAGATTAGGACTTACTTGGTGAAGGATGTAAGTGAAGCAGGGAGGTGGTGAGAGAGAGGAGAACACTAGAGCTTAAGGCCTGTTGTTGCCATGACAACTGTAGGAACTCAAGCTCCTTGCCTTTGAAATCTCCTGACTCTTGGAATGAAAGGCAGTTCATTTAAGGGTTTAACCAAATATCTTTGTAATTACAGTGATTATCTGAGCCACTTTCTAGAGAGTCAAAATGATGCCTCAGGAGGTATATTTTCAATATATTCATATGAGTATGAGTGAGAGGATAGAAATAGGCTGAGTTATGTGAGAGTCTTTAGAAAGTACCAGAAGACAAAAGGACACGATAAGTGAGGGAGAGGAAGAGAGCGGGATGTAGCTCATTAGACCAGAATTCAAGTTGATCCCAACCATAGGGACACTCATGTATGCCTTCAAGTGTTCCACAGACTTGTCTTGAGCATTTAATAAATGACTCGCCCTAAGCTAGGTACTAGTGACACAAAAATAAAGTAACCTATGTCCTTAAATAATTGTTTAGAGGAGAAAACATATATGAAAAGGGGTTGAGAATCTATATGGAAGAGACAGGAACCATCAATAGTCAAGTTCCCATATTTGGGACCAGTTAAGTTCACACCACTTGGTACTTTTCCATACGGTTACTTAATTAACCCTCGTAACATCTTAGTGGAATAATTATTATATACCCATTTTACAGATGATATAATTGATGGTGAGAAGTTTGACTACTTGACCAAGCCACACAGCATTTAATTGGCAGAGCTAGGATTCAAACAGGGGTCTCCATTTCCAAAATCTCATGTTCCCTTCACTATACCATTACCTTCCAATATCTTAAAAATTCCCACTCAACTTAATCCCATTTGCCCAGGAGGCTCTGCCCACACTCTTGATCTTCATCTCCATCCTCTCGTTCCCAGGCACACCTTACACATTGTCATCAGTTTCCCTTTGATGCACAGGCAGTGCAGATTTGTTAGCTGGAAAAATACCAAAGTCATTCTCCAAGTAAAACTATGGTTTTCCCTCCACAAAGGTTTAGAGTGTGGAAAAGATACCCAAGGTAAACATTATAATGTAAAGAATGAAAGTGGTTGAAGAATAAACCAGCCTTCTTCTGATAGGTGAGCCCTCCATTCTGAAAGAAAGCCAATCTGCCATCTACCCTGTTTGTGAAACCTGAGCTATTTGACATAACCTAAATAGGAGCTCTCTGGATATGCTGCAGCTCTTTCTGCCCACAAGAAATGCAGTCAAGAAAGAGATCGCAGTTGAGAGAGCTGAATTCTGGGATCATGGGAGACTGGGCAAGGATAACTCAGAATGCCGAAGACTGCAGAGTGAAGAAAAGAGGAAGCATGAGCCAGGAATGAGACAGGGAAGGAAAGAAAGAGAGAAGAAAAGAAAGGAAGGGAGGAGGAAAACAAAGAGAAGGGGGGGGGGGAAGGAGAGAAAGGGGATGGGAGGAGAGAAGAGTATTATTTTAAAACCCAAAGCAAGGAATTGAGTGGTTCCCTTCTGTTTTTCTGTATGGTCCAATGTTTTCTAGAGGTCTAGGAGGACAAGGTAATGCCACAGTGTCAAATTAATCTTCCTGTTAATTGTTTGGGGACACAGTAGGATCCAATGGTCTTCCCAAAGAATTTACTATCAACAGCACAGTACAAACTATTTCTGCTTTGATTTTTTTTTCTTTTAAGAAATCACATGTTCTACTGTGCCATTCTGATCATCAATCTCTTAAAATACACCCTAAAAACCTGTATTTGCCAAATCACTGAGCTTCAGTGGTGTCCCGCCACTAAAATAGATTTATTCCCAGTCCAATTGGGGATCTCTCCCATGGAGACTATAAAGCAAGAGAGAGATGATCTGTTTGCTCAAGTGAGTACCCACTGTGAACAGAACATGTCCTGGGAACTAGAGGGAGATACAGGAAAAGAACAAGCACAAACCCAGCCCTTAAGGAATTTCCAGTGCCAACAGGAGAGCTGTGACACAGACAGTTATGACGTGGGCAATGAGGTGGGCAGCAGTGCCCTTCACTGAAATAGGGTACACAGGGAAGATGAGCAGGTCTGGAAAAGATGGGGTAAATAATGAGACCCATTTTAGTCAATGAGTCCCCACTACTCAATTTAGACAAATTGAGCTTGGTGGTCATTAAGCGAAGTGGAGATGTCCAGTAGGTGGTCAGATAAATAGACCTGGAGCTCATGAGGGAAATCTGGTTCAAGATGAAAGCTGAAGCCACAGGAATAAATTGTCTGTGGAATGAGAAAAGAAGGCAGCTTGGGAAATATACTTGAACGAATGACTGAATATATGAATATATATTGAGTATATAAATGGAAGTGTTATGTGTTAAGGTTGCAACAGTAAAATAAGTTGGCATAAGGTTGCAATAGCCCAGGTGTCGATGTGGCAGGGCTCCAGGCTCCCCTCTCCACTCTGGGTATTTTCTGAACAATTTCTTGCTTGTCAATGTCCTGCCAAATATACTACCCAGATGTGAACGCGGTATGACTGGCATAGGGGGGGATAACAGCATTCCCCTCTCTCATTCTAGAGGTTCATAGTCCCATTGGTGCAGCTCAAACTTATATTAAGCTTTCTGGCTACCATATCACACTGATAACTCAGTGGATTTTCCTACATTAGTTTTCTAGGACGGCCATAGCAAAGTACACAAACTGGGTAGTTTGAAACATCAGAAATGTATTCCCTCTCAGCTCTGGAGGCTTGAAGCCCAAAATCAAGGCATCAGCAGGACCATGCTCTCTCTGAAACTGGTAAAAGAGAATCCTTCCTTGCTTAAGGTGGTGGCCATCACCCCTTGGCATTCCTTGGCTTGTGGCTGCCTCACTCAACCTCTGCCTCTGTCATCATATGACGTTCTCCCACTGTATCTGTGTCCAAATTTCCCCCTTCTTAGAAGGGCACCAGTCATATTGGATTAGGGCCCACCCTAATGACCTCACCTTAACTTAACCACCTCTGCAAGTCACTATTTCCAAGTAAGGTTACATTCACAGGTGTAGAGGGTTAGAACCTGAACATATCTTTTTTGAGGACACAATTCAACCTATAACACTACCAGATTAAAACTCCAAGTCTTAGGGCCAGCCGAGTGGCTCAGTTGGTTAAGAGCTCGCTCAAGAGTTTGAGCTCTGAGCAACAGCGGTTCGATGCCCGGCCCGAGCTAAGCTGCTGCTAAACTGCCAATAGGTAGCAGGATGGCTCAGCTAAAAAAACAAACAAAAAAAACCCCCTCCAAGTCTTTTATCACACTAGCTGCTGCATTCTTCCTAAGCCTCACTTAATCCCTCAACCACAAGTCTCAATTTCCCTTGAGTACAGAGAAAGTAGCACCAAATAGAAAGATATTGCTCAGTGAAGCAAAGTCCTCCACAACTAGATTGAAGAACAAAAGGACAGCAACTTGTCTGTTCCCTTCCCCCAATTCCCCAATAAAACCTTAAAAAAAAAAAGACACTGCTGAAAATCTGAATGCCCAACGTTTCTTCTGCACCGGGTTTTACAACCTAGGAGCTAGAGGAAACACGATTCCTTCAGACTCATTTCTCGGGTTTCTCTAGTTTTCTGCTCTGTCTCTGCCCTGCCTCTCTCCATCTCTGTCTCTGTCTGTTTCTCTCTCTGCGCTTCTCTGCCTCTCCTCTCCCTCGTCTTTCTCCCCTTCACACATGTGCCTCAGTGAGTGCACGCTCACACACACTCACTTATGCACACCTTCCTGCCCCCTTCCTGCCTGAATGATCACAAATACAAATGAAATAGCATAAGGATGTCAAACAAAGGAAACACTGAGACACAAACAACCATCAGTGTTTGAATTTCCAGTTCAAAGAAAGCACTGGAAACCGGTGTGGAAAATGTGATGCTGCCAAATGTGGTGACTACAGTGATCTTTTTCTTAGCATCAAAAGAGTAATAAAGCTTTCAGGAGAAAAAGGCTTTTAAAAACTGGAAGAAGCCATCAAGGGTTCCACAGAATTAGATTCATTGTTTTCCAAAACCCAGGCTTGTGCCTGAACACAAAATACCGTATTTTGCCATGTATAATGAGCACTCACGTTTTTGGTCCAAACTTTCAGGGAAACATAATTAGTACTACCCATGTATAATACGCATCCTTATTCCCCTCAGATATTTGAGCAAAAAAGTGTGCATTATACACAGTAAAATACAATAGGTTGTTTAAGTCAAAATATTATTCTATTTCTTGTCCTCTGTTTTGAAGAAATAAGGATGGCAACAAGATAAGTTGTTTAGTTGAGATCTTTGCAGCCGTTTGATCCATTAAACAAACAAATCCAACATTGAACAACCCCCAAAGTTATTCAGAGCCCAAGTTTTTGCTATGAAAAATTTGTTATAAATAAATACAGTCAGTCCCCCATATCTGTGGGTTCCACATCTGGGGATTCAACCAACTTCAGGTGGAAAACAGTATTTTGGATCCACAGATGAAAATCCACGGATGTGAAGGGCCAACTGCATTGTTTTACACCATTTTATACAAGGGACTTGAGCATCCACAGATTTTGGTATCCAAGGTTTTGGTCTTGGAACAAATCCCCCATGGATACTGAGAGACGACTGTGCATTTGATAAGTTAGTACATTAGTAAGATTCCCCGCAAAGCAAAAACAATGTTGAAAGGTAAACATCTCTGATTCCTCTTTTCCTTCCTAAATCCAGTTCCGCTGCAAGTCCCATGAGCTCCTCCTCCACAGTGTGTCCAGAGCTGATCTACTTACTCTTCACCACCCAACTGCCGGCATCACATTTTATGTGGACTGCTACTAAATCTTCGCCGATCTTCCTGTCCTGCCCCATCTTGCTTCCTTACAGACCATTTGCCAGACAGCAGCCAGAATGACCTTTTAATAATATAAATAAGATCATGTTACTCCCATAAAATGATTCCATTGTTTTCAATCACAGCTAAGATAAGAACTAAATTTACCTTTGCCTAGCGACCCGGCTGTCCCTCTCGCTCTCTCTGCTTTGGCCTCAACAACCTTCATTTAGACCCTCAGGTGCAGCAAGTCTACTCCTGCGGAAGAGTACTTGCCGTTGCCATCCCTTCTGCCCGGAAGGAGTTTTCTCAGCTTGACATGATTCTAGCTCCTTTTCTTTATTAGTTCCCAGATTAAATATTACCTACCCAGAGTAGACTTTTCCTACACCCCTTACTAAAGTAACAACCTCCCCCATCACGTTTTGGTTTCTTCAAAACACTTACCAAAATCTAAACCTATTATTTGCTTTCATGGTTCTTTACCCTCCGTGAAAGCAGAAATCCCATCTATCCTTTTGAAATCATGGAATCCCCAGAATCTAGAATAGCACCTGACACCTCGTAAGTGCTAAATGTTTGTTGAGCAAATGAGTAAAAAATTATTTTAACTTTTATGGCAGATGTAGTGTTCATAACTCTAATATGTAACAGCCTTTATTCATCAGCAAGAAAAATAGGAACAGGCCCAAAGAAAGCTGCAGAAGCTCCCAGCAAGGATCTAAGGAAACATGCTTAGTCCAGACAATAATCAGACTCTGCCTTTTTCTTTCTCTGCTATTGAAAATGAAGAAGGATGTCAAGGATTTGAACCTGCAGATGGAATTGATAACAAAGAAGAAGTAAAAAAAATAGTCAGAGGGGCTATGTGGCTTAAGTGGTGATAAAATGACCAGGCTGAACGACCCAAGGAGAGGGTTGTCTCATTTAGTGACAACTACAGCAACTACAGCTAGTACCGATGAGAAAAGGAACAAATCAGCATGGTTTGCTTTTTTTCATTGTCTAATCTCCCTTCCCCTCCCCTCTTCTCTCTCTGTTTTCCTGTTCCTGGAAGAAATGAGTAGTATTAAAGTAGAACCAGGACATATTACCTATATAGCTTTTTAAATTTAAAAAAATATTCCTATTTCTGGGCTGGCCTGGTGGCTCAGGTGGTTAACAGTGAGAGCTCTGAGCAACAGGGTCACTGGTTTGATTCCCACATGGGCCAGTGAGCTGCTGCTGAGCTGCCAACAGGTGGCAGGGTGGCTCAGCTGGTAAGAGCAACTGCTCCTAACAACAAGGCTGCTGGTTCAACTCCCGCATGGGAAGGTGGGCTACGCCCACCCGCAACTAAGATTGAGTTCAGCACCTTGAGCTGAGTTGCTGCCA
>NW_017732663.1:10106-27529 GCF_001890085.2 Hipposideros armiger
CTCCCCCCATCCACTGCCCTCCCACCCCCAATATCATGCTTATCTATTACAATTCCATTGAATCCGTTCCCGCACTCTACTCCATGTCCCGAGGTTATATATGTATATATAATTATCGTTGACATACAGTATTATTCAACATCAGTTTCAGAAATACAATGACAGATTTTCATTAACAGCAATAATCAGTGTGAAAAAATTTTAACATATTAGGTTACACATAATTTAAATCAGCAGAGCCTCCTTTGCACACAAGGCAATACTTCAAGAAATTTGCAATTTAATCAGAGTAGTATGATAGAAATACTAATAATTATGGTAACTGAATGTTTGTGTTTCCTCAAAATTCATATGTTGAAATCCTAATCCCCAATGTGTTGGTATTTGGAGGTGGGGCCTTTGGGAAGTAATTAGGTCATGAGAATGGAGCCCTGATGAATGAGATTAGTGCCCTTATAAAAAGAAGCACAAGGGGCCAGCCAAGCGGCGCATTGGTTAAGAATTGGCTTGGGAAGCCTGCTCTGAGCAGCAGGGCCCCATTTGAATCTCACATGAGGGTCAGTGAGGCTGTGCCACCTACAGTTAAGATGGTGAACAACAGCTCAATCTGGAGCTGGGATGCCCGTGAGTCGCTGGTGACAGTGTAGGCTGCAGAACCTGCTGCAGTGGGCTGCCATAAGCTACCATGAGTGGCCGGCAGCCAGCGTGAGCTGCCGTGAGCCGCTGTGAGCTGTCGTGAGCAGCCATCCAGGGCCTGGCGACCAATCTGCCTCAGCCAGGAAGGGCGCAATGATCACAATACCAGCATGGGCCAGTGAAGCGACATCCTCCACAATTAGACTGAAGAAGAAAAGGACAGCAACTTGTCTGTTCCCTTCCCCCAGTTCCCCAATAACAATCTTTAAAAAAAAAGAAACACAAGAGAGAATTTTCTCTCGGCCATGTGAGGATACAATGAGAAGATACAATAGCTGTCTGCAAATGAGAAAGCAGGTCCTCAGCAGGCACTGGATCTCCTAGTACCTTATCTCAACTTCAAAACTCCAGAACTGTGAAAAATGAATGTTTGTTGTTTATCCCAGCCTGTCCATGGTGGTCTATGGTGTCTTGTTATATAGCAGCCCCAACTGACTAAGACAGTAACTATGATTCAACCAAGGAGGAAGGAAACACCAAGAACTTCTTTCTTCCATTCCTATCACATGTCTCTTTCTAGTCTCTTCTGGCTTATTCTCTGCCAGCTGCCATCTAAACTGTTCCAACTCTCCTAATGTCTTTGGTACTCCTGACACCCAACTTGACACCCAACACACTGCTACCTGGTTCATCTTCCTAAATTGAAGGCAATTTGATGTTTCTTCTCAAAGTCTTTCCATGGACCTTAGTCGTCTGCAAAGCTAAAGTGATCCTGGCTCCCAAAGTCCTCCACAATTCAGCTGCAAACCACCACACCAACGTTATCCCATTTCACTCTTCTGTGCAAGTCCTCAACTCTAGTTAAATTGATGTATACTTACTGTCTCTGAAAACACTACAAACCTTTCCACTTAACACCCAACAGCATTGATTGTACCACTTTTTTCATATTTGGCGTATACTTGAGATAGTATTTACTTTAGTGTTTCTGTCTCATGGCTTGTCATTCACCATTCCTAAGAGTAGGAATCGTGTACTATTTGTCTTCACATCCTCAGTACTTAGTACAGGCTGGGTACACAGTTGGCCATTAATACATATATCCAGCTAACTTTGACTAGGGCTTTCACTAATGATCAAGCCTTGTTTACAGTGGTCCATAGTTAAGCCTATCTAAGGTAAACCTGAATTATATCAGAATCTCTTAGAGTAACAAAATTATAGTCAAGAATTAAGACACCTATAGGCTTTTCTTTATTCTTTTTTTTTCTCATTTATTTCTGCTCTTTATTATTCCCAATCTTTATTTTCGTTTCTTCTACTCACTTTGGACTTTGTTTGCCGTTCTTTTCCTAGTTTCTTTAAGTGTAAGGTTAGATTGTTTTTTTTTTCCATATTTTTCTTGTTTCTTGAGGTAGGCCTGTATTGCTATGAATTTCCCTCTTAGGACTGCTCTCACTGTGACCCATAGATTTTAGACTCTTTTGTTTTCATTTTCATATGTCTCAAAGTAGCTTTTGATTTCTTTCTTGAACTCATTGTTGACTCATTCATTATTTAGTAGCCTCCATGCGTTTGTGTATTTTTCAGGTTTTTACATGTAATTAATTTCTAGTCTCATACCACTGCAATTGGAGATGACTTTTTTTTTTTTAGCTAAAAAGGAGACAACATATAGTAATATACTTAAGGCACATGAAAATTTTTGGCATTAAATCGCAAGAAAAAAAAACAAATTATTTCCGTAAGTTCAGAATCTATTTCAATAGTCAAAATAGTTAAAAAAAAATGTTTCAACAGTACCCGTTTTTGTTTTTTTTTAAGTTTTATGAGTTTATTTGTGCCAAACTGACAATTTCCGGGTCATCAAGGTGGAGAAAGTGGAGTTCTCCAGCCTAACGCAGATTCAGAATTGACCATGTGGGGCAAAGACTCAACATTGGAATTGTGGCTCCGACCCACTGACTACATAGGAGGTGAGCTCAACACAGAGACAGAGGTGCCTGTCCTTCCAGCACTCACTCTGAAGCCACCCAACTCAGTCTCTCCCTGTGTGTCTCTAGTACTTTCTGAACTGCCATGCCTCTGCTGGATCCCAGAGTAAGTGTGAGCGAGTGAGTCTGTGTGAGTCTTTTAAGAGGATGCCTGGGTTTCCAGCAGCCTTCTGTCTCACCTGGATGGACAGAATCCCCACTAATTTTCACACTGAGATGTTGTGGGGACTCTTCCTTCAAGCACTGGTGCTCTGGACTGGGAAGCCCAGTGTGGAGCTGGGACCCCTCACTGCTTAGCTAAGATATCCCTCCCAATTCTCAACCATCACACAAGGGTGCGGGCCAGCATATTTTGCTTCTTTGCACCTCCTACCAGTCTTGACATGGCTTCTTCTTTTTATCCTTAGTTACAAAACTTCTGTTCAGCTGGTCTTTGGATGGTTCTCCAGGTTGATCCATAATTTAGTTTTAGCTTTGAAGTGGTCGTGGGAGGAGAGGACCATAGCATTTACCTATTCTGCTATCTTGACCAGAACTCCCTATAGGCTTTTCAAGTGGATTCACCTGTTGTTCTTCAATGGGATAATTATCCTGCTTCTTTTAAAGACAATGTCAAATGTCACACAGTATCGCAACTGAGTAAGCACCCTTTCAGTCTACTTATATTTATTTCTTAAGTTAAGTAGGTTTGGCCTTCTACAAAGAGGACCAAGCTGGGAATTCTTGGCAGTAGAATTATCTGATACAGCTTTAACCACCTGAGTGTAAAAAGTCTTCTGAAAACTGTGCTAGACTTTTCAGGTTAATTCATTGTTTTTCAACACAGACCTCAACTCCAATGTGCCTTCTGATTATAAGGCTTAATTCCTTCCACTTTTCCTCTTGATCTGAAATGTTTGGGCCAATTGGCTACTTTTTTCTAACTTGAACAAAGATAAAGTAAGATACTTACTCTGATCTATAAATATAGTTTTTAGTTATTGTTTAGGATTGATAACAATAAATTAAAATAGCAGAATGCATAGTATTATAAAATGCTTCTCTCATTATTGTAAAATGCTCTCCCTCACCACCATCTTCCACTCACCAAAATGGCTTATTAGCTGTACAATTCTGTTCAGGAAAAACGATTATGTTTAATTGTTACTCTGAGAATAACAACAACATGGCACTAGCAAAGTGTATCTCACCACCAAACACCTCTCACCAACCGCAGCTGCTTATAGAAAATATATTACTTAAGAACTGATGATCCAGAGGAAACTTTAGCTGTTAATCAGTGCTTTTGCATATAATTTATTTCCAGCTTGGCAAAATTAGAATCACTATCATGCCCAGTTTCTAGAGTGGAAAATAGTTGGATGATTCAGAGAATAATTGCTCAGAATTGCTGGCTCTGGAGAGTAGTGGAGGGGTTCTCATGGATTTTCAGTAATTTTAATTTAGTATTTTAGATTTAGATTTCAGTATCTCAGGATTTCCTTATTTTAGAAGTCTTGCTTTTATATAAGTAGTTCTTAAATCATTGAAAAGAAAAACCTCACTCACATAAGCATAACAAATAGAGTCTGAGAATTGGCCCTCTCCTGCCACCCACTACTTCTGGAGCCTCTGCATATGTACTTTCCAAATTAGGAACTTCCAAATCTGATGAAAAATCATGAATGCTGCCCTCTACATTTCAGCCTACTGCTTAAAGCCCAAACATTTATCTAAGCCACCCAACAAGTAACTTAACAGGAAACCTAACTCTCCCACCTCATGTCCTATCACTCTCATTATGTTCCAATTAGACAATCCTGTCCCCTGTCTCACATACTTTTTTTTTTCAATTTTGGGAGGCATATATATATATATATATGAAGGCAAAAACATTTTTTTAAAGCAGATTTTACATTTAAAGAAATTTGTACCTCAGAAAGTTCCCTTAAGAAGATGGAAAAGCTACCATTAGGAAAAAAATATTTATAAAATTTTAGTTAATCAATAGCTGATGTCCATAATAAACAGTTACTGCAAATTAGTAAGACAAATATATATGCCAATAGGAAAATGGGCAAAGAACGTAGACAATTCAAGAAAGAAGGGATACAGCCAATTTCTAAAAAAATGTTAACTGCATCAGGACTCAAGGAATACAAATTAAAATATTCAATACCATTTTCATTTGCCATATTGACATGTATTAAGAAAAATCATAATGCACAATATTGTTAATACCCATATACTTGTTTTGATCACTTCTAACAGTTGCTATAAAGCTAAAAAGCAATTATTGTTCACCTATTGTGCATCAAACACTCTACCAGACACTTTCATACTTTGTGCATTAATCCTCATGACAATGACAAATGGTATTTTTCAAATAAGGAATGAGACTCAGAAACTTGTGACATAATAGTTAAGTGTTAGAATATCTATAACTCTAAAACTTTAAGCCTTCCCACTGCATGGAGTCCCCACATTCTTGGTGCATCTTCTCTACTCAATTTCACCTCGACAAATGTATTCATGCTAAAGGCCCAGAACTAACTCTGCCTCCTCCTGAAACACTCCCCTGCTCTTTAAAGACATCGCCGTCCTTGGAATTCATAGCACTTACTGACATTTAAGTACTAAACAGAGGGTCTTGAATTATTTGTGCATTTCATGTGGGTGTGTAGTATTTCTCCAACTAGACTGAAGCACCTTAGAGCAGGAGTCACGAATTGCCAGTGGCGTTTACTCAGTGCATTGCACAGAGTAGGTCCTGAATAATTATCTGTTATATTATGGAACATAACATTACTAGATGTGTCTAATATCGTTCTTCCTACAGTCTGTCTCCTGCAATTGAACTAATTCTGGAAAACATCCGGTGATCTCAAGAAAAAGCTGGCAGATGTTTAACAAATAAATAGAGTCCTTTGGAGAGGATAAAGGAGAGTCAAGATTTGGAGGTGTCTTAGGGGCTTATACTTTTATTGATAATGATTATAAAGGATAGAAAGTAAAAGGAGATCTATGACTGTAATAAAATGCTAAATGGAGATTAGGGTGGGAGCAATGTGGCCATAAGATTGGCCAAGTCCTCCCAGGAAAGTGCCTATGATATATGACTGTCTCTGAGAGCATCAATATCACTTAACCCACAAACACATATTTAGTACATACTCTGTACAGGACACCACTGGGGCTACAAAGTGGTATTAGAGTCTGTTCGAAAAGGATCTACAACTTAACTGGCAAGAGAGAACATATATACATGGATACTTACAGAGAAGAGCAAAACATATGTACTAGCTACCGAATGAAGTACAGTGAGGTTAGGTGATGGTGGAGCTCAGAGGCAGAGATCCTTGTGGGTGTCATGTCAGAAGGTTTCACGGAGGAGATGGGACTAGAGTTGCACCTTGCAGTTCTCACCACTGCTCTTAGGACTTAGGTAGGGAATGGGTAATGGAAAGAAAACTCCAAGCACATGAGCTTAGAGCAGTGGTAGCGACTCATACACATATGAAGTGGCCAGGTATATAACGTCCAGACTCTGTTGCTTATATTATGACCTCATGTGACATCTTCCTAATTACCTTTTACAACATTGCACTGGAACAAAACAAAAAAAAACCCCGAAAAGAATTGAACAAGACAAATTTGTGGGTTGCTAGTTTGTGACAATTGACAGGTAAGAATCAAATGATATATGTGTCCAACTAGGTGTCAGGGATTATAGAGAAAACAGGACAAATATAAAACATGGCACTTGTCCTCAAAAAAACTAAATACCTGCTTTGAGAGCAAGACTAGCTCATATGAAAATGTTTAAATAAACACTGAAAAAACCTAGTAAAATCAGTGCTAAATTTGTTGCTCTGACTATATAGCACAAAAGTATTTTAGAAATTATATTAGCATGGATCTAAGTATTTAGCAGAGGTAACAGTACAGTAAATTCTCTGAGATGGCACATCAAAATACAAATCCAACTTTAGTTTAGGCTTGGCTTGCCCGGATTTCTCCTTTCATAATTTTTCCTTTCAGCTTCAACCAGGCACCAAGAAACACTCTTGTAAGTGTTTCGGAAGTGTTCAGTTCTAATCTGAAGCCTTTATGAAGAACAACTCCAAGGCCAGGCAAGGGCCATCTGACTTGGCAGCTTGAAAAGTAGGAGAAGCTGGTGACACCATTCTCCCTCTGATACCTGGCCAGTTTGCATGATATTAAAAGCAATAGACACAGGACACAGTCACCTTGTGTGTTGTGGGGAGTGGGGGTGTGGGGGTGGGTGTGGGGGTGGAAGGGTGACTCACAGAACTGAGTCAGTATTTTATACATGAGGCATCCTCTAATTTTTTACAGTTATAAAATCCACAAACCCAGCCTATGGCAGAAACAGCTGTTTTATGCTGCCATTTAAAAGTCTGTCTGAAAATGTACATGTGTCTTATTTTCACAGTTCCAAAAATGTTACAGCAACACTGAATTCAGCTCTTGAGCTTGCTAAAGCTTCCTCCCACACAGTTCTCTTCATTATCCCTATGAGCTACAGGGATTTAACAGCGCTGCCAATGTCTCCACAATGAGTAAGGTATGTAGGAACATGATGCACTGGGCTCATTTGCCCCCCCATGAGCACACTGTCCCCCTGCAGCAAATTGACTTTCTCAACTCCAGCAACCTCTGGAAAAGGAAATAATAGTCTCTTCCAATGAATGAAGGAAATGCAAAACCAGGCAGGCATTGAAGCAAAATGAATTCAGCCATTGAGAAGTCAGTTGGCCGGTGACCTGTGTTCTTGTCTTACTGAGTGAGAAGCCCAGGAGTACAGGGTATACATATAGGTAAAGAATTTGTGAATGAATGAAGTCACGGTTTTCTAGAAACTAGGTGCTGGATTGAAATGGTGAAAAAGGCATCCATAATATCAAAAGCTACCATCACTGAAGATTGCTATGTGCTAGGCATTCTTTTAAAGCACATTTCCTGTATTCTCTCATTTTGCCCTCATAAGCCTCTGGAGTATGTGCTATTATTATCGCCATTGCACAGAGAAATAGAGATTAATTAGCTGGCTTGACTTGACCTAGTAAGAGGTAAAGGTAGGATGGGAACTGAGGCATTCTCATTCTACAGCCCAAGCTCTTTAATTCAGTACTCTACAGTCAGATTTATAAAACATTTAGCGTACACACAGAGAAAGGAAATACATATTCAGTCATGGTCCCTGGAGGGCAGAGATCACAAGACGGTTTGCTATCTAATGGGTGCTGGCCAGTGGCTTTACCCTTGATTGTGGCACAGTATGAGGAGTGCTGTGAGAGTTGTCAGCTCAGGATAAAAATGGGAAGACAAAGGCAGGGTTAGGTAAAGCTTCCTGGAGGAAATGTGAATACTACTCCAGTGAATTTTGAAGCATGAGTATAAATTAGAATTGGAAAAGGAGCGTATAGTAGATTGATTGCAAAAATGCCCATAATTTTTCACTCCTCCCTGTATCTTTCCCCCTTGCAATTGACTTTACAGCTGTTCTCATGAAAAGCTTGAGTCTGTTCCTCCATGTATTGAGTCTTGTAACTTGCTTTGGCCAATAGAATGTGGTAGAAGTGATGTTGTGCCAGTTGCAAGCCTTGGCCTCAGGAGGCCTCACATGTTTCTCTCCTATTCTCTCTTGAACTTTGCCATCAACACATGAAATTCCTGGGCTAGCCTCCTGGATGATGACATAGTATGTGGTCCAGTCACCTTTGTCACCCCAGCCAACAGCCCAGTAATTATCAGACATAAAAGTAAACCCATACCAGACCTTCCAGCTCCCAGCCAAACCCCAGTTGACTGCAGAGACCTGAGTGATCCCATGATACCATCGACTAACATTTATGCTCACATTTTATAATACTGATTGGCTGGAATCTGTCTCTTCAGTCGATATGAACTTTTCTGGGGAAGCAACCATGTTTGATTGATTTTCGCTTTCCCTATGCCTGGTATTGTCTCTTCCACAGGTAGTAGCTTCTGGATAAAGCTAAAACCCTGCATCCCCCAAATGGAATTGGCCAAATCTCCCACCCAACAATGTTATAAAAGAGTCCAACTATGTGTAATAGGAAAATCTAGCTTGAAACAGAAGTGGACCCCCATCCATGTACTGTCCTCTCCCCTGCCCCCACTAAGGAAAGGACTGGAAACTTCTCCAACAGCTTGTTTGTTCTGGATAGAAAAAAGAGGAGAGGAAGCAGAGTCTGCTCTAATCACTGTGGAATGAGAGGCATAGGGATTTCTTCCAGGGCCACATATCTCCAGACTCAAGAAAAAAAGGAGGAGTAGGTGGGTGGTCAGGAAATGATCAAAACTGGGAGTGAACTGACTGTCTCCTTTCAGCGGGCTGTTTTTCAGTTTTGAAAACCAAGGCTTGGAAACCTGGAGAAAAGCATGTACTAATCAAGATTCATTCCTCAGCCTGGCCAGGATTGCCTGTGTTTACCCAAAGCATTTAGCCACCTTAGGCCTGAACAAAACAGAGGTTCTGTGAAGAATGGATTATGCTAGTTAACAAGCTGTTGTCATTCTGTTCCAAATCCATCCTTTAGACTCTTCTGTGTGATGCTGGGCCGAGGACACTGTAGCCTCGTTGCTCCTTGGCCAGCCAGATCCCTGTTAGTCACTGACCACAGGGACACTTAAGGGAGACTGGAACAAGAGGATGGAGAAGGCAGCTTTCCATTCTTGTTTCCTTACTTACTATTCCTAGCGATATCACTGCAGCAGTACTTCTTCACCCAGCAGCAGCAATTGGTGTCAGGAGCCACTGGTTCCAGTTTCCAAGGTCTTCCACTCTCCCTGAGTCAGCCCTATGGTGCCCCCTCAGATGTGCATGCAGCAGTCTGCTGGTGCTCGGAGGGCCAGGTCCTGGTCCTTCAGGCCCTCCTCCAGGCTCCTGAGGTACTAGCACAGCTGGGCAGCACAGCCCTCCCAGGAGGTCTGGGGACCACTCGGTGAAGCTCCTCCTCTGGGCCTCTGAGTTCCAATAGGCTCAGTCTCTTTCTTGTTCCTCCAGCCCAAGGGGCAGCAGCTGCTTCCTGCAATAGCTATGTCTGCATTACCTCATTTTCCCTCTTTTGCTGTTTCAGTTTTCCAGTCCATGCAACCAATTTCCCATTATAAATTATCTCTGATAAAATAACTGGCACGGTTTCTGTTTTCCTGATTGGACACTGAGTGGTACAGGGAGAACAGCTGTCAGGAAGCTTACCACTAATGTCCAGCTCAATTACAATTTCGGAGTCACCTCTGATCATAGTGAATATAATAATAATTACCATTTACATACACCATGTGACAAACTTTGAATGCATTATGAGAAACTGAATATATAAAAAGATAGTGACCAGGCCATTTGTGACAAAAATAACCCCCAACCCACGGCCTCTGCAGCAACCAGCCCGGGTAGCCAAACCACAGTCTCTGCAGTGATCAGCCTCGAATGGGCAGGGCTGGGTCATTGACTGCCAGCTTCACTACTTTTTTCCCTTGCTTCCAACTCAGAACCAATCTGAGAAAGCCGAATAGTCTCCCCAAACCGATTACAAAGGATGCTCCCCTCCCCTCTTCTAGTCCTCCAATCAGAGCTCACCAGAAGCCTTCTCCTTTTCTTGCTGCCTGCCTGTGAGTCTTCATCAAACTCAGTGATTATGGCTGGCTCCCTTGCTATAGCAAGTTCTGTTTGTTCTCATGTGGTCATCTTCATTTATTTCCACAATTCAGTGTACTTCTCACAATCATCCAACAAAGCAGACATAATTATGTCCACTTTACAGAAGAGAAACCTGACACTCAGAGAGACCAAATCATTTCCCCAGGCGTACAGCAATTAATTGACAGATCCAGGATTCCAGGATTCAAAACCAGGTAAATCTAACTCCAAATCTTGAACTGGCAATATTATGCGTATCGTAGTGCTCTTCGCCTAATATTCATGGTTTCCAACTGTGGTTCTATCTTAACAAGCCTTTCTCAAAGTCAGAAAGTGTAATTTATACAAACTTTGCATTCTCAGGACTTATTCCAGGCATAGTCATGCTCCTAAATAGTATTTAGGAAGAGCGCTGAGGACACACATCTCTGATTTTTCTTCCCTAGGCTGGTGGTTGAGAAACACTTTTGCGAAAGACAAAAAATCAGCTGAGTGAATGATATGGGATGTAAGGTTTCTTCCTGGGTTGTGGAGTAGACTGTGGATACGAATATTGAAGAAGGAGTGGCCATCTGTGCATGATGGGGCGTACAATTGATATCAGTGGGACCAGGGACCTGAAAGAAGCAGGTGCCTAGGCATTCTTGTGCTTTACCTGCATGAGGTCAAAAGAAATAAAACTGTTCTCATCCAAAAATCAGTTGTATGAAGTAGGTGGTTGCCTCATTAGTCTCCTCCCAACACACAAACATGGTTTCTTTTGTGCTGTTGTGAAAACACCTGTTTGAGGACCCAGGAGGACCCACAGACACCTGGATTGCCCACGAGGTGGCACTAGTGCTGAGTTAATGTGGGTCCTGGCCTTCTGCCCACCTATCGGGAGAGGCTAC
Source organism: Hipposideros armiger (assembly GCF_001890085.2). NCBI lineage: Eukaryota > Metazoa > Chordata > Mammalia > Chiroptera > Hipposideridae > Hipposideros > Hipposideros armiger. The sequence goes on from NW_017732663.1 coordinate 21,296, forward strand.
CACATTTATCGACAGAGGTCAGTAATAGGAGGCAAAATAAAAATTGGAGCTGGGAACAGGGTTGCTCTCATAATCCCACAGTGAACCTTTTATGTGATTGACTTTCATCAATAATAGCACATTTGTTCGGCATCAGAGGCCTGAATTAGCAAGCAGTGGCTTAAGAACTGAAAATGGCCTAATGTTTAAACTATGCTACTAAGCAAGGTCACCAGGGCTTTCAGAGAAATGACCTGGGCAATCTCCCAGCAGGATTAATGTAAACGAGGCTTTTCTTTGATTAACTTCATTCTGCTTCTCTTGGTTTTTAGAATTACAGGTTTTCTGAGGATCACAGATTAATTACACAATTATATTAATAGTAATAATAATAACGATAATAAAAACACCAAGCAAACGAGAACGCAACAATGTTTTATGAGCTAATACCAGCTACCGAAGACAGCACTGTATAAGCAAAAGAGTGTGTCTTAGAATTGCACCTGAGTTTGAATCAGCTTTGCCTCTCCCTACCTGCATATCTTGGGGCAAGTTCTTTACTCTCTCGGAGCCTATTTCTTTAGGTATTAAAATAAGATAGTAAAGTATACTTTGTGAGGGTTAAATGATGTATGGCATCTGTAAGTGCCTAGGACAGTGCATGACATGTTATTACATGGGCAGTAAATGAAGCCCCCTTCCTCTGTTCACCAGATGGCAGAGCTTTGTATCAATAATTAAAGTGGATGTGATGCCCTTTTGCAGCCTGCCTGCCCAGGATTTTGTTCCTTTAAATTTCTCATCCACCATTCCATTTTGGGTTGCAGATTTTGGAACACAGCTAACTAGGGCAGAGAGCTGTGTGGGATGGAGGGTTTTTGTTTAAAAGGCAGGTTACAGATCAATGCAGAGCTCCACAATCACGATCTGTACTGGCACCTTCTGTACTATCCTGAAGACAAGCGCTCTGCAGAGGCAGGAGAGGATCAGTGTCATCCTTCCTGCTTTACATTTATCTCCTTGGAAATGTGTAAGTTGAATTCTGGGTTTGGTCTGGTTTCAGGTGGGCAAAACGGAAAGACAAGATGTGATTTTTGAAACAGTAGAGGCCTCTCTCCAAATCTTCAGGAAGTAAGAATACATCACGATTTCTCATCCTCTCCTAAACACACTGCCAGAAAGCCAATCCGGAGCCAGGTGCTGTGGGTCTGATGTGGGGCACAGGGAAAAGCACTTGACCTGATTTTTGCAGACAGGGGTCAAGACCTGGCTCTGCTACTGTTGTATGATAAAGAATTTGTCTGGTGTTTGTCCTGGGTTCCTGGGATGGAGCTTCTAAAACCCTTGGAATTTCCTGAGTGGATAGTAATGTCTGTTACTCATGAGCCCCTTGGACCACACCTGAGTTTATAACAATGTGATGGCTCAGAATGGAGGCTAGTTATCAGAAAGACCCATCATGTGACTAGACGATTGGGGCTTTGAGCCTGGGGAGGGGAGGGGTCCTGGAGATTGAGTTATCCATCATGCCTATGTGATGAAAGCCCAATAAAAGCTCTGGACATGGAAGCTTAGTCAGCTTCCTGGTTGGTGAACACATCGATGTGCCAGCAGCATGATGTGCTCTGAATTCATGAAGAGAGGGCACAGAAGCTCTGCATTTGGGACCCTCCCAGACCTCACCCCATGTGTCTCTTTGTTTGGTTTGCCCTGATTCATATCCTTTAGAGTAAAGCTATAATTGGAAATACAGAATTTTCCTGAGTTTTTAAAGTCATCTGTCCTGAAATTATCAAACCTGAGGGAGGTAATAGGAATCCTCCAGATTGTAGCTAGTTGGTCAGAAATGTGGGTGGCCTGGGGCCCCCACTTGCAGCTAACAGTTAATTGGGGCAATCTTGTTGGGAACCATGCCTTTAACTTGTGGAGTCTGCACTAACTCTGGGTAGTGAATGTAGAATTGAATTCTAGTTCAACAGTTGGTATGAGAGTAGTTATTTAAAACTACTTGGTTTCTGGCAAGTCACTGCCCTCTGAGGTTTAATTTCTTCATCTATAAAGTGAAGTTGGCTGTGACGACTGTTGTAACCATTCACAATGAAATAATATGGGTGAAAGTGCTTGGTAGATAGCCTGGTGCTATATATGCCTGTTCCTGTTCCTGCTGATTCACCTGATGACCTTAGGCAAGTCCAGCCTCCCTGGGCCTCAGTTTCCATATCAGAAAGATGGGCCTCTCTGTTCCTATACCTCACAGCATTTTTGTAGGGTCAAGCTAAGGCCAGTGTGGGAAAACTTTGGAAAATACTCCATGTTATTTTCAAAATAGAGTTTCTACCTTATTTCCTAAATTCTAAATGTAGCACACAGAAGCAACTGAATTCATTTTCACTAAATTTGGAGTGTTTGGGATAGTCAGAGTTAAAAAGATAGGCCACAATTTCCGGTCAATGTGACAGAGTCAGTAAATGTGCTCACATCCTTTCAGCACCACATCAATTACAACTAAACTACAGAACAATCATCGTTGAGAATCACCTGGAGTCTAGTTCAACTGAAGCCCTACAACTACAGACATACAGAAGAAGACACCTCGAGACTGGTAGGAGGGGCAGAGACATGAAACAGCTGGTCCCACACCGGCATGTGACCATTAAAAATTGGGAGGGATATCTAGGTTGCAGAGGTACCCTCCAGAGGAGCAAGGGGCCCCAGCCCAATACCAGGATGCCCAGCCCAGGGTTCCAGCGCCAGGGAGAGAGATCTCCATAACTGCTGGTTGTGAAAACCAGTGGAGATTGTGGCTGAGTGAGATGGAGAATGGCTGGAGTCCCAGGCGCTCCTCTTAAAGGGAACATGCACAGACTTACTAATGGACTCACTCACTCTGAGCGCCAGTGCTGGGACACTGGCTCGAAGGGTTCCAGGGACATACAAGGAGGAACTGAATTGTCTGGCTTCAGACAGAGGGCTGGACGGGGAGCTTTCTCCTGGATGGAGGAGCTGGCAGAAGCCATTGTTTCTTTGTTGAGCCCTGCCCGCTCCCTGCATGCTGACACCATATCTGAGTCTCCATCAAACTGGCTATCACCTGCCCTAGTGATTCACTGAGATCCTGCCCCATCCAACTTTTAGGCACACGCAAGCCTTTTCCAGTGACTTTTCTGTACAAACTACCTGTCTTAGCTCATGCTGTGGACTTTCATAAGATCTCTCAAAGGCTCACAAAACCAAAACAAACAGGATCTGGCTTCAGTGTATCCTGTACCTCTGGATGACCAGCACTAAGCCTGGTACTAGCAACAGTCAGCCTCAGTGTGCAGATTGGCCTCTTGAGGCACCTCTAAGCCCAGTGTGGGCGGCAGCCACGTGTGGATAGCTTTGTGGTTCATACCAGGTGTCCTCAGGCAGAGCACAGGCTATGGCTAAATTTGACTGGCAGCGAGTCCCCTCCCAGGAGGCCCTAGAGCTGGCACACCTGGTGGCCAGCTTTGGACCAAGCCAGAGTATCACCTGGCTGCTTCCAAAAATGACACACCCAAAGTGCAGATTGGTCAAATACCAGAGTCCCACTAAAGCAAACCCTGCTCTGTACGTACGGTCAGCCATGCACCACAGCTCCTCCACTGTAGTCACTGCCAGTCCTCACAACCAATATGCCTGAGAGTTAATCTCTCCCACTGAACTGTGCAAGAAGCAACCAAAGCTCAACTACAACAGGAGGGCACACAAAACCCATACAAGAGACACACCTGGAGCACCAGGCTCTGGTGACCAGGAAGTCTGCACCACTGGGTCCCACAGGAAGCCTACTACATAAAGCCACTCTACTAAGACTGGGAGACTTAGCAGCTTTACCCAATACATAAAAAGAAACTCAGGGAGGCAGCCAAAATGGGGAGACAAAGAAACATGTCCCAAATAAATGAATAGAACAAAGCTCCAGAGAAAGAACTAAACAAAATGGACACAGTCTACCAGATGCAGAGTTGTAAACACTGGTTTTAAGGATGCTCAATGATCTCAGGGAGAACTTCAACAAAGAGATAGGAAACATAAAGATGGAGATAGAAAACATAAAAAAGAACCAGTCGGAAATACACAATACAGTAACTGAAATGAAGAATACCTTAAAAGGAATCAACAGTAGATTAGGTTAGATGAAGCAGAGGATAGAATCAGCAATTTAGAAGACAAAATAGCAGAAAACACCCAATCAGAACAGCAAAAAGAAAAAACAATCCAAAAAAATTAGGAAAGTTTAAGGGGCCTCTGGGACAACATAAAGTGTACCTACATTTGCATTATAGGGGTACCAGAAGGAGAAGAGAGTGAGCAAGAAATTGAAAACCTATTTGAAGAAATAATGACACAAAACTTCCCTAATATGGTGAAAGAAATAGACACATAAGCCCAGGTAGAGCAGAAAGTCCCAAACAAGATGAACCCAAAGAGGCCCACACTAAGACACATCATAATTAAAATGTAAAGGTGAAAGACAAAGACAGAATCTTAAAAGCAACAAGAGAAAAGCAGTTAGTTACCTACAAGGGAGCTTCCATAAGATTGTCAGCTGATTTCTCAACAGAAACTTTATAGGCCAGAAGGGATTAGCATAAAATATTCAAAGTAATGAAAAGCAAGGACCTACAACCAAGATTACTCTACCCAGCAAAGCTATCATTTAGAATCGAAGAACATATAAAGAGCTTCCCAGACAAGAAAAAGCTAAAGGAGTTCATCACCACCACACCAGTATTATAAGAAATGTTAGAGGGACTTTTTAAGAAGAGGAAGAAAGAGAAGAAGAAGAAGGACAAGAAGGAAACAAAGAAGATAAAAAATATGAACAATGAAATGGCAATAACTACATATCTATCAACAATTACTTAAAGTTAAATGGATTAAACGCTCCAATCAAAAGATAGGGTGGCTGAATGGATAAGAAAACAAGACCCTTACATATGCTGCCTACAGGAGACACTTCAGCTCAAAAGGCACACACAGACTGAAAGTAAAGGGAGGGGAAAAGATATTTCATGAAAATGGAAACAACAAAACAACCCAAACAAACAAACAAAAAAAGCTGAGGTAGCAATACTTATACCAGACAAAATGGACTTTAAAATAAAAGCTATAACAAGAAACAAAGAACGACCCAGTAATCCCATTTCTGGGCATTTATCCAAAGAAGCCCAAAATGCTACTTTGAGAGGATGTGTACATCCATATATTCATTGCAGCATTTACAATGGCTAAGATCTGGAGGCAGCCTGGGTTTCTGTCAATGGATGAATGGATAAAGATATACAATGGAATATTACTCAGCCATGAAAGGGAATGAGTTCTTGCCATCTGCAATGGCATGGGTGGATCTGGAGGGTATTGTGCTGAGCAGAGTATGTCAGACAGAGAGAAAGACAGATGCAATGTGATTTTGCTTATATGTGGACTCTAAAGAACAAAATAAACACACACAACAGAAACAAACTCATAGATACAGAGAACAGTTTGATGGTTGCCAGATGGGAGGGGGTTTGGGATAAGTGAGAAAGGGGAAGGGATTAAGACGCAAAACTTTGTTGTTACACAGTAGTCATTGGGATGTAAGGTATAGCATAAGAATATAGTCATAATGTTGTAATAACTATGTATGATGTCGATTGGTACTAACTCTATTGGGACAGATGGGAGGTGGGTTGGGGGCAGGGTGAAAAGGGTGAAGGAATTAAGAAGTACAAATTGGTAGTTACAAAATAGTCATGGGGTTGTAAAATAAGGCATAGAGAATATAGCCAATAATATGGTAATAACTATGTATAATGCCAGGTGGGTAGTAGACTAGTCAGGGGGATCACTTCTTAAATTATATAAATGTCTAACCACTATGCTGCACACCTGAAATTAATATAAAATAATATTGAATGTCAAAATAAATAAAGTATAAAAAGAAAGAAAGAAAGACAGAAAGAAAGAAAGAAAGGGCCACAAGGCAATAAATAAAATTCACTCCAGAAGGCATCAGGGAAGGACAAAGAGCTAGACAGTCATCCTCCTGAGGAACAGAAACTAAAGGACAGTTGGAGGTCTAGTGACCGCAATACGCAGGGTATCGTGGACACTGAGATGCCACACCAGGAGAAAACAAACAGGGGTTTTTTGTTTTTTGTTTTTAAAGATTTTTATTGGGGAATTGGGGGATGGGAACAGTGCTGGGGAATTGGGGGAAGGGGAACAGACAAGTTGCTGTCCTTT
>NW_017732663.1:33769-38296 GCF_001890085.2 Hipposideros armiger
GGCGTGGCAGGTGCTGGCTCAGCGCACTGTGTTATCCATACAATGAAGTTCAAAAGAAAAGAGAAATTAAAATGCAGAACTAGAAATAAGAATTAGAAGCCACCATGTAGATCAGACCACTTGTGTCCAAGGATGTCTTCCAGTTTCCCTCTGACTTAAACTCTTGCTCCTAGTGCATTGGTTTTCATTCTTAGGCTGTTGTGCAAAAGAGCATTCATCATCACATTCCCATATATACCTGGGTATTCTACCTGAGGGTTCCAATTGCAACTCTCCTGTTTTATCAAAGTTCCTTAATTTAGAGCTAAAAAAGATGGTTAGCATTTCTCCTATTCCAAAGCTAAAGTTTAAATCAACATCTCTAATCATAATTGTGCTTCCCAGGAGCTAATTTCACCTCATGAGAGAATGCCAAATCCAGCTCTTAGAAGAACTTGCCTTAACACCACAGATTAATCAGTCCATTCAGTGGTTCTAGAAGATGAAAGGCAGTGAAAGAAGGCTAAGCATTTGCTGACTTTTAACTCGCCACTGATCCACACATTTCATTGATAAACATATTTGAGGCTTATGTCCTTTGGAGCCTCAAGCAAATTACTTGCCTTCTACCGGCTTCCATTTACTTCTAATTAAAAAAAAAAAAAGTAACCTTTTACTTTTCCCGCTTTTCAGAAAAACTGATCGAGTCAAACACAAACAATATGTTTTACAAGTCCATGAAAAATAAAAAGAACATCTATTAAGAAAAGAAAGGCAAATCAAGTTGAAGCTATCTCGAATTCTGAGTTCTCAGCGTCTCACAGGCAACTGTTTCTTTTTATTCAGTTTCTCAGTGGAACTATGCCTAGTCTTGCATTTTAGGAGTGCTTCAGAAAAAAAAAGGTGAAGTCATAGATTCTTGGCGTCTTAGTGTTGGATGCAGCTGGACTTTATGAAAATGAACTATTAATTCACTCTCTCTGTAATTCAATTGTTATTTTTCCTGTGGAGGTTTGTGGTGATTGTTCAGCCTTGTGAACACAATAACATATTGGGGTAGAGAATAGAGAAGTTTTGAGAGTACAGGTGAGGTTCCCCTAAGGTTTTTTTCTGAGAGTTTGTATTGAATCTAGATGGTAGATATGATAAATTAACCATAGGTTTCAACAAGTATGATTCTTTTGACAGAACAAGAAATGCAGATTGTCTCCATTGGCCAATGGCAAAGGATGCCCCACAATACACCATCAAAGGCAGCCAAGCATTATGTGCAATGCTACAGTGACAACACCAAAGGGTGACTTGCCCCTAAGGTCTATCTAGGTCCAGCAGGTGCTGCTCAGGAACACTTGACACCACGTCAGTCCCATGTCCATACAGAAGGCCGTGGATGTTAGCCTGGAAAAAAAGCAGTAAAGCGTAGACCCTTGCCCCTTTGATGCTCATTGTCCAAAAGCCTGCTTCCTTGCCTCTGCAAGCCTAGCAAATACATTGAGAAGAGAAATGACAGTTTCCATGCATATGGTGCCTTGCAGAACTCACAACACTCTTTGCTAGATTATCTTGTTTGAGCCTCACAGCCCTGTCATGTACATGGGAGAAAGATCATAACCCAGATTTTTAAAATGAGGAAACTGAGGACTTTGAAGTCCGGGCCCATGATCACAGGGCAAACACGCAGCAGAATTGGAGTTTGGAACCCAATTTTTCTAACTGCTGACCTCAAGCTTTGCCATCCACATTTGCTTCTCCAAGCAGGCCTCAAACATTTGAAAACATGGTCTCCTGGTGATGTTTCACTGACCCCAGCCACTTGTAGCAACACCATCTCCCCCCCGCCGGCATTTGCTCTTATTTCCAAACCAGCCGTAATAAACTTAAGTGTCCATGGCAGCAATCTTCTCAGAAACCAAATAAAACAGTAGAGGCAACAATGTTCCTTTCACTGGTAATGATATGAAGTCTTAACATCCTTTTAGTCGTATCTGTTTCAATGGGTATTGATGAATATACGGTAAATAATACTGATAACAGTTAAATTCTGACTGGTTAAATATGCCTCTAGTCAGGCTTGTTGTGTGTGGTTGGGGTTGGACTCTGTTGAGGGCTCCCAGCCGAAGCCATGAGTGGAGCTCAGGTCTAGCCTGCGGCTGCCTTCATCAGACCTTGCCCCCTGGTCCAGGGCTGCATTCACCTGCAGAAGGTGAATTTACTTTTATAATTCTGACCATTGATTGGCCTGTGCTTCTAAAAGGCAGCATCTGCCGACAGGGCAGCCTTTTCTTAATACACACCGAGGTGATCTATGGGTTGTGGCAGCATGGTACTATACCTATGATACCACATTTACCAAAAGCCTGTGGGGTAGACAACATTATCATCATCACTTTACAGGAGAGCTAAGCAAAGTTTAAAGAGCTTAAATGATTTGACCAAGGCCTCACAGCTTGAGCCACTTTGCTGTACCCCATGAGGATACCCATGAGCTCAGGCTGCTTCCCCAAGGATGCTCAGTCTCCCTTCACCTGTGTCAGACCAGGTCTGGCCCCATGCAGGCAAAGTGCCATTGTGAGTGAACTTCTGAAACTTAATTCTGGAAAATAGCCTGAAGATAATCATCAGAAAAAAAAAAAAGATTTAAATGTATGCTTGCAGATCTGAGCAAAGATCCTCAGGCAACAAGTTTTCATAGACGATAGTTCACACTTTATCATTCCTATTTCCCAACAGAACTAAGGGAATAAAATGTACCATATTTAATGCAATAAGGACTTTGGCTGAAGAAGATTTTATTTTAAAAATCGAAAGGACCTGAAGAGCAAAAGGAAGACTGAATTCTTGACCCCTAAAGAAGCATTCATAAGGCCAGGAATGCCTGACTCTTTCCCAGAAAACCACTGGTCCCCCTCCTCCCTATCTCCCTGATTAAATATTCTTCCACCTCAGCTGTTGTCATGGTAACAGCTTGGGTCATGTGGCTGTCCTTTGCAATCTGTTTATGGAGCTGCTTGTTATTCTCACTCCAAGGCATAGTGACAGCTCATTTAGAATCAATCAAACATTTATTAATAGAGAGAGAATGAAGGGGCATAGTCTCTTAATTGAAATTCTCTGGTTTCATAGCAAGGCAAGAGCAGGGGAGAAATAATTCACAGGTGGGGGTGGGGGAGGCTATATTGTGTGGGGGAAGGAGTCCGCTCTCAGAAGTGGAATAGATAAAGGTTCAAAGCCTGGTTCCCCTGCTTTCTTGCTATGCGTTTTAGACAAGTAATGAAACTCGGCTGAGCCTCATTTTCTTTTCAGAAGTCGTTGTGAGGCTTAAAGATAATGAAAATAAAAGCCCCTACCCCTAGGAAGGACTTAATAAGTAGCAGCCGTTATAAATGAGAGTGTTGTAAAGATGGAAAGTAGAGTGAAACAAAAAGAAAATCATGATTTAAGGCTGACTACTAAAGCAATGAAATTATTTAGCCTAGCAGGTACTTTCTTTTATTTTTTTAATTAAATTTATTGGGGTGACAGTGGTTAGTAAAATTACATAGGTTTCAAGTGTACAATTCTAAAATACATCATCTATGTATAACATTGTGTGTTCACCGCCCAGAGTCAGTTCTCCTTCCATCACCATCTATTTGACCGTCTTTACCCTCTGGTAATGACTAAACTGTTGTCTGTGTCTATGAGTTTTTATTTTGTTATTTGTCTTATCCTTTGCTGCTTTCAGTTTTATATCCCACATGTCAGTGAAGTCATGTGGTTCTTGACTTTTTCTGTCTGACTTATTTCACTTAGCATAATAATCTCAAGATCTATTCATGTCGCAAATAGCACTATTTCATCTTTTCTTGTAGCAGAGTAGTATTCCATCGTGTATATACACTACATCTTCTTTATCCAATCATCTATCGAAGGACACTTTGGTTGTTTTCATGTCTTGGCTACCATTAACTAATGCTGCAATGAATATTGGAGTGCATAAATATTTACAAATAAATGTTTTCAGATTTTTTTTTGATATCCAAAAGAGGAATTGCTGGGTCATATAGTAATCCTATTCTTAATTTTTTGAGGAACCTCTGCACTGCTTTCCAAAGTAATTGCACCAATCTACATTCCTACCAACAGTATATGAGAGAGTTCCTTTTTCTCCACAGCCTCTCCAACACTTGTTATTATTTGCTTTGTTGAAGGTAGCCATTCTAATTGGTGTAAGGTGATATCTCATTGTGGTTTTGATTTGCATTCCCCCAACAGCTAGTGAAGTTGAGCATGTTTTTCATATATCTGTTGGCCATTTGTATGTCTTCTTGGGAGAAGTTTCTGTTCATGTCCTCTGCCCATTTTTAAATTGGATTGTTTGTCTTTTTGTTGTTGAGTTGTATGAATTCCTTATATATTTTGGATATTAGCCCCTTATCCGAGGTGTTGTTTGCCAATATCTTTTCCCATTCAGTTGGTTGCCTCTTCATTTTGTTGATGGTTTCTTTTGCCGTGCAGAAGCTTTTTAGTTTGATATAGTACCATTCATTTATTTTAACTTTAACTTCC
>NW_017732663.1:38716-41216 GCF_001890085.2 Hipposideros armiger
AATCTGTATGTTGCTTTGGATAATATGGCATTTTAACTATGTTGATTTTTCCAATCCATGAACACAGAATGTCTTTCCATTTCTTTGTTTCTTCTTCAATTTCTTTTTGAAACGTCTTATAGTTTCCAGTGTATAGATCCTTCACATCCTTTATTAAGTTTATTCCTAGGTATCTTATTCTTTTTGTTGCAATTGCAAAAGGAATTATTGTTTTTTTTTAATTTCTGTTTCTGAGATTTCATTGTTAGTATGCAGGAATGCAATGGATTTTTGTACATTGATTTTATAGCTGGCAATTTTACTGTATTTGTTTATTGTTTCTAATAGTTTTTTAATGGAGTCTCTAGGGTTTTCTATATATGGCATCAGGTTATCTGCAAAAAGTGACAACTTAACATTTATGTGGTGTATCACATTGATCGATTTGCATATGTTGAGCCATCCCTGTGCCCTTGGGATGAACCCCACTTCCTCAAGATGTATAGTCTTTTTTAATGCATTGTTGTAGTTGATTTGCTAGAAATTTGTTTAGAATTTTTGCATCTGTATTTGTCAGAGATATTGGTCTGTAATTTTCTTCTTTTGTGCTATCCTTACCAGGTTTTGATATCAGGGTAATGTTGGCCTCATAAAATAAGTTAGGGAGTACTGTTTCTTCAATTTTTTTGAAGAGTTTGAATAAGACAGGTATTAGATCCTCTTTGAATATTTGGTAGAATTCACTAGTGAAGTCATCTGGTCCTGGGCTTTTGCTTTTGGGAACGTTTTGGATGACTGATTCAATTTCCTTACTGTTGGTCTATTTAGACTTTTATTATTTCCTTCCTTCTGGTGACTTTGGATTTCATTTGTTCTTTTTTTTCCTAGTTCTTTAAGGTTTAATGTTCAGTTGTTTATCCAAAATTTTTCTTCTTTCTTGAGATAGGCCTGTAATGATATAAATTTCCCTCTTATTACTGCTTTCCCTGCATCCCAATAATTTTGATAGGACATATTTTCATTCTCGTTTGTTTCTATGTATCTTTTGATCTCTCCTCTTATTTCTTCTTTGACCCAGTCATTTTTAAAAAGCGTGTTGTTTAATCTCCACATATTTGTGTTTTTTCCTACTTTCTTTTTACAGTTGATATCAAATTTCAAAGCCTTGTGATCAGAGGATATGCTTGGTATAATTTCAATCTTCTTAAATTTGTGAGCCTAATTTTATGTCTCAACATATGGTCTATTCTTGATAAGTGTTATGTTTTCTTATTGTACTGTCCCCTCTCATTATGAAACGTCCACCTTTGTCTCTTGTTACCTTTTTTATCCTGAAGTCTGTTTCATCTGATAACAATATAGCTACACCTGCTTTTCTCTGGATCCCATAGCCTAGCAGCTACTTTCAAGCATAGTACTTATGAGCGCAGAGAGTGTGTGCAGTATGAGGAGAAAACCAGGGAAAGCAGAATTATGGACAGCTATGAGGAAAAACTCATGAAGGTGTTTTGTTTCTGCCTGTTTTGTTACCAGAAATGTAACTAGGAGAATATCTTGCAATATCTTCTCTGTTGGTCTTTCATGCAGTGTGTGATCTCATCTTTATGGCATAGCTTGTCTTGCTAGAAGCCCAACAAACAGTAGCCTGTACAGTGCCTGGTATATACCAAGTCCTTTTTAAATAGTTGTTCAATAAATGAATTGATGAAAAGTAAATTAGTTAAGAAACCTAATGAGAACACTTGGGCTTTATGAGAAAGGAAGAAACTGATGCTAACATCCAATATCTTCCCTCTGTGTCCTAGTTTCTTACATCTAAATGGGTTTAATATTCTTCCTGGCAAAGGAATTTTAGAAAAAAAAAAAGCAAAGCAGAACTGTCCAGATGGATCTGACATGGGTGACAATCACTAGAAGTGACAAAAGCTCAAAAATTGATGGCTAGACCTGCTCCCTCCAGGCTGAGCCAGTGGAGCCTCATCCAACATTTTTTATTTGAATTGCTTACAGCCAAGAAGTGAAACTGACTACAGTTGTCTTTGAACCTCCTGCACTCCTGTTGACCAGCTCAAGTGGCTGATTGAGGCCAAAGCTGGCCGCCTGGGCAGTGCTGGACATATTCCCTGTGAGCAGAATTTGTCCCTATTTACGATCTGACTCACTGTTTTTCTTTCTTATATTTTTTCTTCAGCACCTTCCTCTTTTCTCTCCCTCTTTTTCTTCTTTCCTCATTCCTTCATTTTCCTTTTCTTTCTCATCTTTCTTTGCCTATGCTCAGGGATTATTATTTGATATCAGTGTTACCCAGGGCTAAAGAACCTGCTGTTTTTTTGCTAAAATAAAGTTGCCTTGTCAGCCTGTCCCTGAAGACTTCTACTGAAGGTCCACATCCAAGATCTTACATGACTAATCCATTTAAATGCCACAGCAGTGAAGGCCAGAAATCCTTACACGAATTTCTCTCCTTCCAAAAAACATCTATCCTAAGTCATCTTGTTCTACCACACCTTACCCAAAATTA
>NW_017732663.1:42720-69197 GCF_001890085.2 Hipposideros armiger
AGCTCCAGGTTGAGCTGTTGTTCAGCATCTTAGCTGTAGAGGGCAGTGTCACTGGCCCTCATATGTGGGATCCGAACTGGGGTCCTCTGGCGTCCCAAGCCAGCTCTTAACCATCGCGCCACTCGGCCGGCCCTCTTACCTTCTTTTTGAAAGTATGGAGGCTTAGTTCTGGAGAGGGTAAGCCATCTGCCTAGAGTCACACAACAAAATAGTGGAGGGCCAAAATGAGAAGGCAGGTCTTAGACCTTGGCTGGGTTGTTTTCCACTTGCCTACACTGTAGGTAAAGACCCAAGTCCCCTTTGCTTCTGTCATAGTCAGGCATTTTCTGTATTTTTTCTCCCTTAGTTGTCAACATTAAATTCTGGATTGTTTCCAAGCTGGAGCCCTCAAGTTCAGTTCAGCAGAAGCCTGTGAGCTGCAGTGAGAAATTTCAAATCTGACACTTGCCAGTTCCCATCGAGCTCCGGGTGGGAAATGTCCCTGGCCTCGTCCATTTTTAATGTCGCTGTCAGTCTAGCAGAAGAGATCACCTCCAGGTAAAGTCATTCAGAACAAGGGTTTGCCATTTTAGTGCCAATCAACTGAAGGCAAATCACAGGGTCACTCTCACTCACTGGCTCTGAACTTGCAGGGAACCTCCTGGGGGCTTAGGACAAAGGCAAGTTTTCCCTGCACCTCCTCCCTTCCCACTCCAGGGTGGTCAGACAAATCCCCATGATGACAAAACCCTTGACAGAGCTTCCTGGGGCTCAATGCCCAAGAGCATCAGACTTGAAATTCTAGTCCTGGTTCTACTGCTGACTACTTGTGTAACTTTGAACCACTCATTTTAACCTCTTATAGATGCCCTTTCCTTATCTTTAGAAAGGAAATAATAGCACTACACCACAGCTTGACATTTGAGGACTAAATGAGACAGGCATGAAAGCACTATAAATCACTATAAAAAGCACTATAGAGCACTATAAAAAACTATAAATCACGAAGCATAAAGTGCCAAATTTTCAGGGTATGTTAGGCAAATGCCTGATTTCTTTCAGGAAACAAAATGCTGGGGAGATGGGTTGTTTAGTGTCTAGAAATAGCAGAAATAGTCTTCTTTGCAGATATCTGTTTAGATATGTTTCATAGCATGCAGGAAAGTTGTCATTCTTAGAGTGATCTGTTTTTCTTCATCCTCACAAAAGATAAAGTTAGAGGAAATTGTTGTCAGTCAATAAACATCACACATTCATTTATTCATTCTTTCAAAGAACATTTATTAAGCACTGAGATGTGCCAGGCATTGCAATGAGCTAAGTGCTAGGAATACGGAGATGAATATGTATATACACATTTAGAAAAGAGTCTGACAGGATATCCACCAAAAGGTCCCTCCCTCCCTCTTCTTTCCTTCCTTCCTTCCTTCCTTCCTTCCTTCCTTCCTTCCTTCCTTCTTTGCTTCCTTCCTTTTTTCCTTCTTTTCTTCCTTCCTTCCTTAAGATTAATTTCACAAAACTCTAAGTACAAGGTGACTCAGGTGTGGTTAGTTCTGGATCAATGGTATCTGCTCTGTTATCCTCAGGTAGCTGCTTTTGCAAAGCCAAGACAAACACAAAAACATGACACTGACCAGCAGAAGCAGCCTACTTCTTTCTTCCCCTGGAACTCTTTTTTGCTTTGAGAAAACTTTTCAAGATAGATGGAAGAATTCCCTTCATTTCTCCTTGTTTGAATTGGGTCACATATTTATCCTAAATCACTAGTAAAAGGAACACTGGTTTAGACCAGTGGTTCTCAAAGTGTGCTCCAGGGACCCCCATGGGACCCCAAGTTCTTATCAGAGGGGTCTACGAGGTCAAAATTAGGTTCATTATAAACTAAGATTTTTTTTTCCTTTTTCATTCTCATATCCTCACCAAGAATACAGAAAGTACAAAAAGTTCATAGATATGAACCTACCACTTTTTGAGTTTTGAGGTAGTACGTGATCAGAATATCAGCAATTATCTAAAAAGGTTATTAAAATACTCCTCCCTTTTCTAACCACCTATCTATGAGACCACACTTTCTTTATATATTTTTAACCAAAACAGCATTTTGCACCAGATTGAATGAGGAAGCAGATATGAAAGTCCAACTGTCTATTAAGCCAGACTGTAAAAACATTAGCAAAAATGTAAAACAGTGCCACTTTTGTAACCAAATATTTTTTGTTTTGGAAATATATCTACTATCTTTTCATAAAAATGTTATATGTGTTAACCTGTAACAAATTTATCATTGTTATTTTAAATGAATTGTACATATTTTAAAAATTTGTTTTAACATATAATGTGGTAAATATTAATCAATGTAACCTACACAAACTAAAGCTCTTTGGGGTATTCAATAATCTTGAAGAGTGCAAAGGGGTCACTATAATTACATATATATATATATATGTAATTATATTCCATATATTCCATATATTCCATATAATATATATTCCATCAAGGGAGATGGAATAAAGCATAAGGAAGATAGTCAACGGTATTATAACAGGTATATAAGATGTCAGAGGGGTAGTAACTTGGGGAAGGGGGATTATCACTTTGTGAAGGGTGTAAATGTCTCTTAATGTTGCTTTGTACACCTGAAACTAATAAAAAAAGAAAAGTGTAAAGGTGTCCTGAGATCAAAAAGTTTGAGAATCCTGGCCTACACAAGTCTAAATATGTCACTGCATTACACGTAGAGTGAGGTAGACACCTAAACTTTGCCAGGAAGGAAGATGTAGTAGAATCGTTATTGGTGAAATTCCCAGCAATGCCTATAGCATTCTGCATTCCGGGGTTATTGGTTATTGTTATTTTTTCTTTGACTTTTCTTTGTATATTGTCTGAAATTTTAAATGAGAATATACTGATTTTATGAGCAGAAGAAAAATCAAGAAGACAATTTTTACTTTGAAATAAATAAGAAAAACAAAGATAAATCAGATCCCTAGTTACAAAAGCAGAGAAGTAAACCCCTTAGGGTTGGGTGGACTTCAAGTATGATTTCTTCTAAATCACTTGAGTGTGAAGAGAAGGGGAGGAAGTGGTGAAGCTGGAGTTGAGAAAGGGTGAAATTCTTTTAAATAAGAGAATCATAAGTGTAATTTTATGCTGAGGGAAGGACCCAGTGGAAGAGGAGCACAGAAGGTAGAAGAGAGGCAGAAACCTGGGAGGGGGCTGCCCAGACCAGTGGTGGGGGCATAAGCTTAGACCAGAAAAGGAACCTGCTCCCTCCTGAGGTGGGGGAAAGAGGACCAGGTGAGAGTAAGGTGGGAATTTTATAGATGGAGCGGAAAAAGTGGAGGGAGTTTCGATCATGTAGCTTTGTAAATATACCCATCCCAGAAAAGGAGAGGTTAAGTTGCCAGATTGGAGGGGTTTTTGTGGATGGGGGTGATAAAGTCGGTAGATAGATAGAAATGAGCAGAAGGAGAAACTTAGCTAGATAGATAGAAATGAGCAGAAGGAGAAACTTAGCTCCGGTTAGAAAGCCCCTGGCTGCAGCTCCTACTTGGGTCAAGACCCCTTGCAGCTGCTCAGCAGGATTCCAGGTCTACATATACCCCTAAATCAAAGAGATATGTTGTTAAATGTCCAAGAAGTAAGGAACACATCCTGTTTGTGAGGACCATCAATACCTTACTAGCCCAATAGGATTCCAGGTTTACACATGCCCCTAAATCAAAGAAATGCATCGCTGAATGCCAGAGGAGGGAAGACTAGGCACCTCAGGGGGAGAAAGACAGAGAAGGGAGCGGGGAGGCAAGTCTACCTATAGAAATAAAAGCTTTCATGAAATGTAAGGCCAGGCTGCTTCCCTCTCTGGGTCTGCCCTCTCCATGTCTCGGAGTGTGCTCTCTCTCACTAACAAAGCTCTGCTGTTCATGTTGCACAAACTGTTTCTTGATGGAAGTCTTTCCTTCAAGAAGAAAAGAACTGAGGTACAACGTCATTTCCCAGTAACAGGGGGCTGGTTGAAAAAGGGAAAGGGATTAAAAAGTACAAATAGGCAATTACAAAATGGGCATGGGGATGTAAAGTATAGCATAAGAAATATATTCAAGAATATTGTAATAATTATATGGTGTCAGATGGTTACTAGATTTATCAGGGTGATCACTTCGTAAGTTATATAAATGTCTAATCACTATGTTGTATACCTGAAACTAATGTAATATTGTATGTCAACTGTAATTGAAAAAAAAATTATTCAAAAAAATTAAAAAAAAAAAAGCACGGAAGATACAACCGAGTGAGCCCTCCAGGAGCATGCAGGCTGACAAGAGGGTGCCAAATAAAAATTCAGTAGGCATAAAACCACTTATGTATCATTAGGAGAAATGAAATAATGCCTTGCTACTTATGTAGACAGACTCATTTCAATCTTTTCCACCCTCAGCTTTCAAGTTACTTAAGATTTTAAACTAGCTATTTAAACAATATTAACTCAAAAAAATAAAAATCAATGCTGAGTTCTTCCAGTAGATCTGAAGCAATATAAAATAAATTATAGAGACCAGCGAAGCCAGTAGCTGAGCAGCCCCAGCCTGCACCCTCTCCCGCCTTCAGCCGCCCTCCACCCTTCCCGGGGTCTCTTTTCCCCTTTCTCCTCCTCCTCCTCCTCCTCTTCCTCCTCCCCCCTTCCTACCCCGCACCCCCGCGGGGCCATCCTCCTCCTCCTGCCCACTCCCCTTTTCCCCTCCGTCACCTCGCGCCTGCAGTTTTTGGCTTTCACCCCCACCAGTGACCAAAGATTTGACCACTCAAGGTCCAGCTCCCCAGAACACTGCTCGACATGGTCACCGGTGTGATTGAAGGTGGATCAAACGTCACTCTCACCATCCGGCTACTTATGCATGGAAAGGAAGTTGGCAGTATCATCGGAAAGAAACGAGAATCAGTTAAGAAGATGCGCGGAGAGAGTGGTGCTTGTATCAACATCTCAGAAGGGAATTGTCCTGAGAGAATTATCACTTTGGCTGGACCCACTAATGCCATCTTCAAAGTCTTTGCTGTGATCATTGACAAACTGGAAGAGGACATCAGCAGCTCTATGACCAACAGCACAGCTGCCAGTAGACCTCCAGTCACCCTAAGGCTGGTGGTCCCTGCTAGTCAGCGTAGCTCTCTCATTGGGAAAGGTGGTTGCAAGATGAAGGATATAAAAGAGAGAGTACAGGGGCTCAGGTCTAGGTGGCAGGGGATATGCTCCCCAAATCAACTGAACGGGCCATCACTATTGCTAGCATTCCGCAATCCATCATTGAGCGTGTGAAACAGATCTGTGTGGTCATGTTGGAGTCCCCCCTGAAGGGCGCGACCATCCTGTACCGGCCCAAGCCGTCCAGTTCTCCGATCATCTTTGCAGGTGGTCAGGACAGGTGCAGCACAGGCAGCAACAGTGCGAGCTTTCCCCACACCACCCCGTCCATGTGTCCATGTGCCTCAACCCTGACCTGGAGGGACCACCTCTAGAGGCCTGTGCCATTCAAGGACAGTATGCCATTCCACAGCCAGATTTGACCAAGTTGCACCAGTTGGCAATGCAGCAGTCTCATTTTCCCATGACACATGGCAACACCGGATTCAGTGCAGGTTTGGATGCATCTGCTCAGACTATTTCTCATGAACTCATCATTCCAAATGATTTGATTGGCTGCATAATCGGGTGTCAGGGCACCGAAATCAATGAGAGCCGTCAAGTGTCTGGGGCGCAGATAAAAATTGTGAACCCAGAGGAAGGATCTACTGATAGGCAGGTTACCATCACTGGATCTGCTGCCAGCATTAGCCTGGCTCAATATTTAATCAATGTCAGGCTTTCTTCAGAGACAGAGGGCATGGGGAGCAGCTAGAACAATACAGATTCATCCATAATCCTTTTCTGCTGTTCACCATACCCATGATCCATCTGTGTAGTTTCTGAACAGTCAACGATTCCAGGTTTTAAATAGTTTGTAAATTTTCAGTTTCTACACACACTTTATCATCCACTCGTGATTTTTTAATTAAAGCATTTTAATTCCTTTCTTTGTTCAGCTGTTAATGCTGAGATCCATATTTAGTTTTATAAGCCTCTCCCTGGTTTATTTTTGTTGTTTTTTTTTTTGCTCATGAATTTTTTTTTCTGTTTGTCATGGAAATGTAAGAGTAAAATATTAATACATTTCAGTTTAGTTCTGTAATGTCAGGAATTTTTCAAAAAAATTAAAAAGATGGACTGGAGCTTTTTCTTTGTGAATAGAAACTGGACACCACAGTGATTCAGGTGGGTTTTATTCCTGTTGTCTTGCTGTTGTTTTTGCACCTTTTATCCCTCAAAGGACAAAGACTTTGCTTGGCTTTTGAATATAAGCCTTTATTCCAAAATAAATAAATAAATAAAATAAAATAAATTATATCATTTATTTGAAGGAAATAGTAACATGACTGATAATTTAATACAGGGCTCAGCAAACTAAGGCTACAGGACAAATCCTACCCACAACCTATTTTTGTTGAGAATGGAGTTAAGAATAGTTTCTTATGTTCTAAATAGTTGAAAAAAAATCTAGTGAAGCATATTTAATGACATGTGAAATTTATCTGAAACTCAAATCTCAGTGTTCATAAATATAGTTACTTTGGAACACATACACACACAAAAATTCAATAGGAACGTGCAGGTGTGATCAAAAGTAAGATAATTACAGCTTCTAGAATTTTTATTGATAGAAATTGTCATCTGGGAGGACTTCTGAGAGAAAATGTTTTTCAACTTCTGGAAGATAAGGCCCACAGTTTGACAGGAAATGGGCATGTCAAGCCAAGGCAAGAGTCGGAGGAGAATTCTTTCTCTGCCAGGGATGATGGGTGCCAGAGGGCAGAGCGTACCCTGAGTGGGATGGCCAGTGGGTTACAGAGGGCAGAGCCCCTGACGGCGTCCACACAGGTGTCTTCACCTGAGGTAGAGCCTCCACTGTTTAGCCCATTTTCTGAGTGTTTGTAGAGTGGTGGAAAGAGTTATGAGAATAGAAGTGAAATGTTGGGTGCTGGACTTTGCCTGCAGGACACTGCAATCTACCTGGGGAGATGAGATTTACTCACTGCAAGAAAATTAGAGAAAACTCTCAGGCTAGATTGTTTGGTACCAATTGTATATGCCTGGGTTAATTATAAAGACTGCCTGAACTAAATAAAGGTCTCCCAAATATGTTCCCAGAACTGTTTCCCAAAATGAATGAGGAAAACTTGGGAATGGGTAACTGATTTTTTAACCCTGTTTAACATTGTTCAGATATCACAGCTACGTTAGGCCCCACCCCACTTTCCAAACATTTTTTTCCCATTACTGTCTTTACCTCCTTTCTCTATCCATGACCCCTCCCAGTATCTCTCTCCCCTTCCTGCCATCTCTTCTACCTCCTTATTTTCTCATTCTTTTCTAGTTATTTCTCTCTCCTCTTATTTTCCTTTTTGGTTTTTCTCCTTTCATCATAGCAATGAAATACAAAAAATCCATTTGTGATAGGAGATTACCACTAAATGGAAAGACAAGTTTCACACCTCAAGAAACAGCTTTAATAATCTCTGGGCCGGCTGAGTGGCTTGTGGGTTAAGAGTTGGCTTGAGAGTGAGAGTTCTGAGCACCAGGGCTGCCGGTTCGGATCCCACATGGACAAGTGACGCTGTGCTCTCTACAGCTAAGATGGTGAACAATAGCTCGACCTGGAGCTGAGCTGCCGTAAGTTGACATCAGCGTCGGTATAGGCTGCAGTGGTGCTGCAGTGGGCTGCCGTAAGCTACCATGAGTGGCCCGCAGCCAGCATGAGTGGCCAGCAGCTGGTGAGAGTTACTGTGAGCCGCTGTGAGCGGCCGACCAATGGCTGGTGACTGATCTGCCTCAGCTGGGAAGAGTGCAATGATCACAATACCAACATGGGCCAGTGAAGTGACGTCCTCCACAACTATACTGAAGAACGAAAGGACAGCAACTTGTCTGTTCCCCTTCTCTGATTCCCCAACACCATTCCCTCCCCCAATTCCCCAATAAAATCTTTTAAAAAAAATAATAATCTCTAATCTCTGCTTTCAATCCTATTTATATGGGCATAATTTTGCATAATTGCTATCATAAAGTCCATGTCAAAGCAATTTTTGCTGAAGGCAGAACTTAGAGCCGTGTATGCATTCTCCCTAGTTTTAATAGTCCACAGCTCACTTAATCCAGAGTCAGTGCTGCAATAAACACTCTGACACTTTCATTGCAGTAGGATGCTCTATAAAGGGAAAAGTACAAGCAAAAAAATCATCCACTCTTCAATAATCAATGCCACAGGGTGGAAATTCTCTCAGGAGACTTTTATCCTTCCCACACAGACTTACCTGTTAAATTCACAGAGTCCCATAGCTGGATAAAGACCCTCATTCTCTCTCCCCCTTCATCCAATAACATGTTAGAAAATGAGTCTGTTTATTCAAGACATGGACTACTTTATATACCTACCTATAAGCTATCATTTTAGCTAAGTGCCAATTTGGGAATCTGTGATCAGCCACCTGCAAAATCACTTTCCTCAACTTTGATATTTGGGGAACAGTTATCTGCTTAGCCAGCCCACCTTCCATTGGATGCTGACTTCTGAGACTTCAAGGTTAAAAAACAAACCAAAATCAGCTTCTAAATGAACTGGGAAGCACTTTCACTTGATTCTTGAATGAAGAGTCATTCTGGGGCTGGGGTTTTCTCATTTAATCTTCACAGTCACTATGGTGCAGGTCATACAATGAGCTCATTTCACAGAGGGGGAAACCGAGGCTTAGGCACGTGTCAAAATTACGCAAGTCATCGATGGTGGAATCAGGTCTCAGTAGAAGCAGTCTGATTCCTGCGTTGGCTGTCTAACTCTAGAGTTTGTATCCTGAACCCTTACATCATGCTGCTTCCTCAGACCTTGTTGAACGGCCGTGTCCTGGGTGAAACCTCCTTGCCCACCAAGAAGAAGGCATTAAAAGTTCTTCCTGTCTCCTCCCAGAGCATTTCAAATAAACTTCTGTAGAATCCTCATCACAGCAATTATTTTTTGTACTGTGAGTTCCTCAAGGACAGGAAGTATTCCATTTTGATCTTTGTAAACTAACCTCTAGCTCAAGGTACTTTCTTAATAGATATTTGTAGGCTGAGTGGATGGTCTACAAAACACATCTGGCTACCTTAAAGGGTCTTAGAGAGAAAGTGTATGTTCTGTCTGGTGCCAACTTGTAGGTTCTCAACCAATATTCAAAACCATCTTTATTTTAGTCATTCCATCTTCCTTCTTCTTCATTAGACCTTGGAACTCTTTTTCCTAATTGCAACCTCTGTTACAAATATGCCTCCCTCCTTTATCCAACACATAAAATGTGCTTATTTTTTTATTTTGGCTTCATGTATTTCTTCTGCAGACAGTAAGCTCTTTTTTCATTATTCATATTTGTTTGTTAGACACTATAAATTCTAAGACAGAAGGGATTCTTGGCAGAGGAATTTGAACCTAGTAGGTGCTTAAAAAGGAACAAATATAATTCTTCTGACATATTTTTCGACCTATTGCAGCACTACACAAAATTCAGCACTCTCTCAAGAATTGTACGTTCATTCATTTAGTAAATGAATAAATGGTTATTACATATTAAGTCACATGTTACAGACTGAGAATGCAAAGGTAAATCCGATAGGAACTTAGCCTTCAGAAAGTGTATGTCTACAAGGAGACGCAAGAATGTTTCACCAAAGAAATGTAGAATTGCTATGACCACTACCAGCTGAACATATTAGAGCAGGCTTCACAGAGAAAAAGGACTTTGCACAAGGCCTTAAGGATCAGTAATATTTAGAAATTTGGCAAAGAATGAAACAGAAGGGCATTCCAGATGGAGCAAAGAATTTGAGCAAAGCAGAAAAGTGGGAAAGCCTGGGGCATGTACTTGGAACAGAACAAAGTTCATTTGCTGAGGCACGGAGTGGGGAAAGAGGAAGGGTAGACGCAAAGATGGAAATGTTTGTGAATGCTGGATGATGAAGCAATGCAAACAGGGCTCCAGACATCAAGCCACTGAAGAATTCCCCTAATTTGCATTGCTCATGGGTGCCATCTCTGTATCAACCAATGAAGGCCTCATGGAATCTTTGACCCCATGGCACTGGCTGTTGTGCATATTCTAACACTAGTCACCTCCTGACAGATACTTTTTCCTTCCAGTAGATTTTCAGTTCTGGGAATGTCATCTACATCATAATAATATTTATAAATGCCTTTTGCACTTATGTAACCTCGTAAATGCAAAGATTCCATTAATTAACACATTAGGAGCTCCCATAGTCCCTTGGGAGGAGACTGTCCCCAAGTTCTCCCTCCTACCACCAAATCCATCACCCACCTGCATGACAAAATAAGGATGAAGTGCAGGAATTTGAGCAGCACATAGAAGATTCAAGGTATCCAGGAACTTGACCTCCCCTGTTGCAATTGGAGACAATATTCCATATCTAGGAAATGGTGCCTTGGAAAGATGTGTCCAGATAGGAATGCATCATTATTGCCATTGAAATTATCATTACCCAGGGTCTGTTGTGTACAGCACAGTGCTGGCTACAAATCACAAGAAACATTTGAGTAAATTTCTTTGCCTCTCGAGACTTCAGTTTTCTCATCTGTAATATGCTGGTGGAGGGAGAAGTTACTACCCCCTGTCGTCCAAGAATATTGTGAAGATCTGAAGGATAATATATGTAAGAGACTTAACACCATGCCTGATATGTAAAAGTGCTCAATAAATAGTAATTAAGTAGATATTATGAAAATTTTAAAGTTTTATATATTTTATTGTATTGTATATTTACATATATGTATATCCTGATGAGATAAGGAGGGCAATTTCCCAAAGAAACTAATCCCATAGCCAAGTTGAGACATCTCCCCCAAATCCACAATAAATTGATGGCTTAAATTAGAACGCAAGTCTCCCTTGTTCTAAGACCAGGCTCTTAAAGCACAACGCAATGCCCAAGTATGCTTTAAGACCACCTGTGTATAATTATAATGAGAATCAGGAAATGAACTAAAAGGACTCTATGGCCAGAGAAGGCAGGGGAAGGAAAATGTCAACTTTCCTACCAGTATGTCCAGTTCTTCTGTACTTCTACATAAAGGCCACTTCATAAGCTATCAATCATATTTCTCTCCTCTCCTCTGAGCTTTCTTTAAATTTTGGCTAAGGTTCCTTCAGAGATGGGAGCCCCATATTGAGTTTTCTCCTTCAAATAAAGGCTGAGCTGAGGGCAGAGTCTCTGAGCATTCCTCAGGGCCGGGGTGCATATCTTATCTTTGTCTCTCAGGCACCCAGCACTTTGTGGGCTCTTACTACATGTCCTCAGGGTGCCCTGAAGAGCTGTTGTGAGTCTATTTTGAAAAATGCAGGTCCATAGGTCCAGTCAGACTGGGATTGGCTGGAGAACAGAGCTGGGCATTGAGGATGGAGGATAGGGGGGCAGGCAGGCAAGGAGGAGATGGGTCAAACCAGCCACGACCCGGAGGAGCAGGCAGGAAAGCAGAGGCCCATGCTGAAGGTGTTTCAGAAGAGCAGTGAGAGCAGGGTGCATGTGCTCAAGGCCAGCGCCACTCTGCTGCACTGATAGCTCCAACTGGCTTTCTTCCTTCATATGCTAATGTTTTGGTCAAGAAATGGTACATGCAAAGGCATGACTTGGAAATCTCAGAGTGCTGAGGCAAATAAACCCAGAAAAAAAGAGGTCAGAAATCTTTGGTTAGATGACTTGATCATGTTTATGCTGCTAGGTGGAAATGAACCAGGCCAGGGTAGTTGGCATGTTTTTTTTTCTTTTTTGCAGCAAGCTGAGGAAAAAAGATCCCAGCCTCGCTGTGACCTTGTCTGACACAGTATTGTGGTTCAAAAAACCATAAAGAAGAACTAAAAATTCCATTTCTGGGAGCTAACAAGATTCAAGCTGAAGAAAATCAGATCATAACTAGACTTAGCGGGGGATCACTTTGTAAGGTCTATAGATGTCTCAACACTATGTTGTACACCTGAAACTAATATAATATAATATAATATAATATAATATAATCAACTATAGTTGAAAAATAAAAATAAAAATAAGAAAGAAAGGGAGTTTTACTAGAACTTTGAAACTTAGACTGTTTTTTTCTTAGCTAGACTTTTAACAAAGAGTAGAGACTCTGTATCTAACTTTGTTCCCTGATGCTGCAATATGAACCCCAGATTCTCAAGCAACATTGGGGGAAAAAAAAGGAAGTCAAACCACTCTTATGTTTTTTCATGCTAATACCAAAGAAGCAGGCAGAATGGATGTCCCAGAGGCCCTAACAAGCAACCCCACCTCCAGGACATGAAAAAGTCAGAGGCTCAAATTAAAGTGTTCTCTTGCTGGCAAAAGAACTGTGAAAAACTGCTGTGCCCTTTTCTAGCAATCCCAATGAGTTCATGTATTTTCATGTTGAGGTGTTAAATATTGCCAAAGAGAGGGCATTCTATGAGTATTTAGGTCAAATGCTAGGATTTCTTTTAACCCCTTAGAATCCTAACCAAATGTCAAGGATGCTAAATTGAGATCCTAAAACTGGCCTAAAAAACTTTTTCTGGAACATTGAAAGAGTAATTACAAATATTGTTTTTAAAAAAAATAACCCTGTCTCATTTCAGACAGAATTGCATTATCTCCTCCTTTCCCCCTAAAATGATCCCTGTGTGAAACATTCTTGGAGCATCAGTAACATTGTGTGTCTTCCCTCCCCACTTGTGATTAAATTCAGGCTGGACTCCCGACTGAATGAGCATCACCTTCCTTGCCTGGTCCCACCATAGAGAATTATTTCAGGTTTTAAGACAAAGGGAAAGTCATCACTTTCAAACTTTCTTACCCAGGCAGCTTTCTGCAGGCCATTCAGAAGCCTTAAACCTGACACTAAAAGATGACTTTCAAAGAAGCTAAACCCAAAGAAATGGGGAGTAGAATGGTGGTTGCCGGGAGATGGGGCATGAGGAAAATGAGATGTTGGTCAAAGGGTACGAACTCCCAGCTGTAAGATAAATACGAGGATCACATGCACAGCATGGTGATTATAATTAGTAATACCGTATTATACACTTAAAAGTTGTTAAGAGAGTACATCTTATCACACACACACAAAAATCATATGATTATGTGAGGGGATGGAGGTGTTAACTAACCTAATTGTGGTAATCAGTTTGCAATATGTACATGTATTTAATCATCACGTTGTACACCTTAAATGTTCATGTGTTATATGTCAATAATATTTCAATAGAACTGAAAACAAACGGACAAAAATAAAGACAAGAATTGAAACAAAGCCTAAGTAGATGATGATAATTCCTGGGGTGTCTTCCTACAGGTGCTCAGTGTAGAGAAATCACTTAAATTGTAATTAAAACACACAAAACAAAATGCGTCAAGGGGAACCCATAGTTTCTAGTAAAATGTGTTATTCACCACAGGGGTATTTTTCCTAGAGATTGACTGAATGACTGAAACATGATTAAATGTATGCATGTGTGAGTGCTTGCAGAATGGTGGCAGGGGCACATAGGAAGTTCAATATTTCAAGGGAGAGAGAGAGAGAGAACTGAGAAAGAACAATGTGCCAAGAAATTATTAACGATCTATTCTTTATTTTGGAAAGATAAGTGAAATCAGCCCTCCCTATTTTCCCCTAGCATAAACTGTCATTAAACTCTAAGAAGCCCCAACTCCCAAGAAGGCACATAAACCATCACTTAGTCACCAATTAGTTATCTTAGATGCTTGGTGTGAGGTGTTAGAGTTAAGGAAATTCAGAAAGCTGGTTCATACACAATTACATACAGAAATCAGTAATTTTCATATATACAAATAACAGACATAAGATATAATGAAAGAAAGGACCAATTTATAATAATTAGAAAAACCCCAAAATACCTGGGAATAAACCTAAGAATTTTATGCAAGATGAATAAAATATTAAAATGTTGAAAGTAAACTGAATGGAAAGCTTGACTAAATAAAAAACTTACCATGCTCTTCGGTAGCCAGACAGAGCATTTTTAAGAAGTCAATTTTCCCTAACATATCTGTAACTTTAATGTGCTCTCAATGGAATACCAAGATTTTTAAAAAATAGTCAAACTGATTCTAAAATTGAAATGGTAACATAAGCATGCAGGAATATCCTGGAAAGGTTTAAAGGAAATATAATGAGGAGAGTACTAGCCTTACCAGATATTAAACATGTTCTAAAGTTATGTTAACATAAATCATGAGTACTCATGCAATGAGTAGACAGATCATGGACTAGATGAGAAAAAAAACAACAAAAAACCACCAATACATATTAGTGTATAATCAAGCTGGGATCTTTGATGAGTGGAGAAAAGTGTATCATTCATTAGATGGATTAAGACAATATGGTAACCATTTGGGAAAAAGATTAAGTTGGAATCATACTTTATATCTAACACCAGAATAAACTCCAAATGAATCAAAGATTTATATGTGAAACATGGGATCATAAACTTACCAGAAGAAACCTCAGAGCATTCTTTTATAATCCCAATTGGGGAAGACCTTTTTAAGTATGACACAATACTAGAAGCCATAGAAAATATTGATTAATTTAACAACATCAAATAAAAAGTCCACATAGTAAAAATGATCATAAACAAAGTTAAAAAAATCTGGGAAAAAACAAGATTTGTAACAGATCTTAGATTAATAAACCAATACAAAAATTGGCAGAGGATATGAACAGACAGTTCCCCTCCAAAAAAAAACCCCATACATTATTCTCAAATATATGAAAACATGCTTCATATTAGTAAAATAAATATAAGTAAAAACTACAATGAGATACTACCTCCCTTATAAAAGTTCAAAAATTTCACATCACACAGCTATAATGTTAGCAAGGGCTCTCATATATTACTGGAAGGAGTGTAAATTAATATAACCTTTATGGAGAGTAATTTTTCAAAACTGAAAAAACTATAAATACATATGTTCTTTGATCAACCAATTTCATTTCTGGGAATTTATTTTACATAGATGTACAAAATGATATATGTACATAGTTTTTCAATGCATCATTGCTTGTTATATCAAATGATTGGAAACAACCTAAATATCTACTAATAAGAGAATGGTTAAATAAATTCGGGTAGGTTTATCCAGTGAAATAGTATATAGTGATAAACAACAAGGGAGGTCTTTATGCTCTAAAATAGAATAATCTCCAGGACATATTGTTAAATGAAAAGAGCAAATTGCAAGACAGTGTGTAGAATATTCTACTACTTAGTTTAAAATATATAAAACTTATTTGATAGTATATGTAGAAAAAAACACTGGAGGATATACAAGTTGTCTTTGAGGAGGAAAACTGGGTGTCTGGGATAGTGGTTAGAGTTAAAATCTTCACTATATATCCTCTTGAAATTTTGAATTTGAACCAAATGGATGTATTATCTATTTTGAAAAATCAGCAAAAACAATTTTAAAAGATTTTATGGATAAGAAGAGTAAAATTAACAGATGTGCCTAAAATGCACAAACAGAGCTCAGTGTGTGCTCTCAATCAACAGACTGAGAAGCAAAGAGTGGCTCTGGTAGTATGATATGATACAAAGAGCTTGAAATACAGAGTCCTCAAAGTGTAATTTCCAAAAAAGTTAAAAATGTAAGACTCTTACAAAAGGCATGAATTCTTGTTAAAGGTTTTATTTAAATTATTAATCCGTGAGGAAATTGGTAAGATGGGAACATTGATCCCAAGAATAGTTGAGGAAGTGGGTTTATATAGTCCATAGGGAAACACACAACAAAATCTTTTTTTTTTTTTTAAGATTGTATTGGGGAATTGGGAAACGGAACAGTTTTGGGGAATTGGGGAAGGGGAACATTGTATTTTTCCAGGACCCATCAGCTCCAAGTCAAGTTGTTGTCCTTCATTCTTAGTTGTGGAGGGCACAAGCTCAGCTCCAAGTCCAGTTGCCACTTTCAATCTAGTTGTGGGGAGTTGGGGTGGGGAGGTGGTGGTGGGGGTATAGTCTACCATCCCATGGAGGAGTTGAACTGGCAACCTTGTTGCACACTGATCCATGTGGCCGCCTGTCAGCAGCTCATGGCTGCTCAGTTCAAGGTGCCGTGTTCATTCTTAATTGTGAGGGGGCACAGCCCACCATCCCATGTGGGAGTCGAACCGGCAACCTTGTTGTCAAGAGCACGTGCTCTCACCAGCTCAGCGGCAGCTCAGCTCGGGTGAAGTAAATGGAATATTGCTCAGCCATGGAAGGAAATGGGTTCTTGCCATCTGTGGTGACATGGATGGACCTGGAGGGCATTGTGCTGAGTGGAGTATATCAGACAGAGAAAGACAGGTGCAATGTGATTTTGTTTATATGTGGAATCTAAAGAACAAAATAAACCAACAAAACAGAAACAAACTTATAAATACAGAGAACATTTTGATGGTTGCCAGATGAGAGGGGTGTATGTGGGAGGAGGGGCTGGGTGAAAAAGGGGAAAGGGTTAAGAAGTACAAATTTGTTGTTACAAAGTAGTCATAAGGATGTAGGGTATAGCATAAGGAATATAATCAATAATATTGTGATAACTATGTATGGTGTCAGATGGGTACTAGATTTACCAAGGTAAACACTTTGTAAGTTATACAAATGTCTAATCATTATATTGTATACCTAAAACCAAAATAATATTGCATTTCGACTGTAATTTAAAAGTAAAGAACTATTAAAAAAATTTTTTTTAAATAATAATTTTTCCTCCAAAAAAATCTTTGGTAAATTGATTTCCATCAATGTTCTATATTTATTCTGTGGTTCCCATAACCCAAGAGGCTTAAGTATCACAGTCTGAAAAGCACTATAATATTAGCACCTACTATTATATATATATATATATATATATATACACACACACACACACACATATATATATATATATATTTACCTACTATAATATTGTTCATGGCATTTTGGTGATAAATCTGCTATACAGATGATTCCACACTTGACTGAGGTTCTCTTGGCACTTCACAAACCAGAACTCCCTGGATGGGGTCCAGAAGAGACATGCCCTATGCAGAAATCCCATTGCACAGCCACAGTTACTTCAGCATTCTCTGCAGTCCTTTTTCTCTTTTTATTTATTTTTATTTTTTATTTTATTTTACTGAGGAATTGGGGAAGGGGAACAGCCAAGTTGTTGTCCTTCAATCTTAGTTGTGGAGGGCGCAGCTAGCTCAGCTCCAAGTCCAGCTGCCATCCAGCAGCCAAATGTCAGCTTGCCGCCGCTCAGCTCAAAGTGCTGTATTCAATCTTAGTTGCAGTGGGGCGTAGCCCACCTTTCCATGCGGGAATCAAACCAGAAACCTTGTTGTTAGGAGCACATGCTCTCACCAGCTGAGCCATCCTGCCACCTTTTGGCAGCTCAGCGGCAGCTCAGCTTGGTCTCAGCTCACTGGCCCATGTGAGAATCGAACCAGCAGCCCTGTTGCTCAGAGCTTGTGCTCTTAACCAACTGAGCCACTTGGCCAGCCCAGCAGTCCTTTCTCTTTACAAATACTCCTACCACCCATTAGACCCCAGCCTGACTCCTTGACTCTCGAAGGACTAACTGGTTTAGGGAGATTTATGACTAGTTGAATTTTTCCAGAATTTCTCATGATTTTGCTCCCTTTAGTTTTTCTGCTCCATAATTGGTTGTGGATGGTGAAGCAATAGAAGGGGGCAAGGCAGGGGAAGGGTGCACCATAGACTCAGAACAGAGGTTTTCATGGGGGGAAAGAGCAGTCTCTGAAATCTTTGACTTGGAGACCACCCAGGTTTGATAACTTCTACCTACTGCACTGAGACCCTTGAACCACGCACATATTTTTACTCTCCAGAGCCTTACCCTCTGGAGCAGAATTAACATTTGTTTATGATTAGGACCAGGCTGCTGAATGCAGAAAGTGCTCTAGTAAACTCAGATTGCAGCCCTTCTGTTTCTAACTGATCCAGGGAAGAGCTTCTTGTGTATTTCCCTTTGTTAAAGTATGCATATGTTGCTCAAATACTTGATGACAATTAAAGGAGTAAAATTCATGACTGCCTCTTTGTGTGTAAAAGAGGAATTAGGGGTAGACTGATGACTCTTTCTTGACCCCTTCTTCCATCATCAGAGCTTGTTTTGATTACCAGCAAAGAGACTGTTGGATTGCAAAATAGGGTATCAGAATAGCATGTAAAATATCTTTTCTCATTTGATTCCAAATGGTAGAGGTTGGGGAGAGAGTGCTGGATATACATGACATAGGTAAAGCAGATTAGCCTAGTGTGGCTAATTGTTGAAGTGGGGTTGTTGGGAACATGGGGTTTTGTTACATTATTCCTTTTCCATTTTTTTGGTTGGAATTTCCTATAAAAGATTTGTAAGAAATCCTTGCCCTATACTGTCTTTTAAAAAAGAGGCTGTGTGAGAGAATTGGCACACAGCAGGATGCACGGTGCTTGTGCCCGGTCTTCTTTTTTATTCTCTGCTCTGTCCATTGATGACCAGACCTTCACTATCACTTTTTTGCAGAGGGCTCCCTGTCAAGGCTCCCACCTTCACCTCTGTGCCAACTCTTGCCAGCCTGAGGAGCAGCCTCTCTATGTACAACAGCTCTCTTCTCCCGAACTCAGGAGGAGGAGGGGGAGAAGCAGGAGTAGATCAGGATTGCTAGGTTCTCTCCTACAGGATCACTCCTGCGGTTAGGAACCAAGGCCAATTCTGAGCAGAGAGGACAGTCACTATTCCCCCACTAGACTAATGCCGGAGAACCAAAATCTGAAGTAAACCTTAAAAATACAGATTTCCAGCGCCGGCCGAGTGGCACATTGGTTAAGAGTTGGCTTGGGACACCAGCCCTGAGCAGCAGGGCCCCAGTTCAGATCCCATATGTGGGCCAGTGATGCTGTGCTCTACAGCTAAGATGGTGAACAACAGCTCAACCTGGAGCTGGGATGCCATGAGTTGCCGGCAACCACGTAGGCTGCAGCCCCTGCTGCAGTGGGCTGCCATGAGCTACCGTGAGTGGCTGGCAGCCAGCATGAGCGGCCGTCCGATGGCCAGAGAACAACTGCCTCACCCAGGAAGAGTGCAACGATCACAATACCAACATGGGCCAGTGAAGCAATGTCCTCCACAACTAGACTGAAGAACAAAAAGAACAGCAACTTGTCTGCTCCCCTTCCCCGATTCTCCAATGTTGTCCCCCTCCCCCAATTTCCCAATTAAAAAAATATATATATATACACATTTCCAGGGCCTACTCCAGATATAATGAACCAGCCTTGGGGTGGGGGAGATAAGAATAAGTCATTTTAAAAGTTCCTCTGTGACTCTGCTGCATTGCCAGATGTGGGAATCATGGAACCAGGCCAGCACTTAGCATCAAGTTGCTGGGCTGCCAGTCTGTCCTAGATTTCAGCTCTAGAAGTTTGGTTCAAACTGCTATTCCACCTTGGACCCTCTATTGCCTTGCTCTCAGCTGTGATGATGCCTGGAGATCAGTATTTCCTTAACCATCCTGTTTGCTCTTTAGTCTTCACTGTCTTTTAGCAGTCTTGTCCCAGTGGGCAGCTTTGGTTCTGCCTGTCTGCCCTTTCCTGATGTAGGTAACTAAATATCCAAATTCAAGCTAAAACACCAGTGACTATCCTCATCAGGGTGTTCTTTAGGTTTCTCGAACTCAACATAAATGAATTCAATGAGTTCTCTCTCAACCAGCTCCCTCTCCTGGCTTTTATTTTTCTTTCTAGTATTAGAACCATAATTCTTCTCATCATCCTGTCTTGAAATTAACATTATGATTGACTTCTCTCTATCCCTCCTCATCCTCTGTGCTCCTCTCCAATCAATCACCAAATCTCATCACTCTATTCAAAAATCTACACTTGCCCTCTCTGCCTTCTAAGCACATGGCCTCTATCCCAGCTCAGCCCTCTTTACCTCTCACGTGGAACACTGAATGCCTTAAAGGTGAACTTTCCATCTCCAGTTGGTCCCGATGCCCTTCCCCAGTTCCACCACTTCCAACTCACCCCTTTCCTTTAAGGTGTTCACAAGGAAATCCGACCACCCCTCATAAAGAATGTGTTGCTCGGGCCGGCCGAGTGGCGCGATGGTTAAGAACTCGCTTGGGATGCCAGAGGGCCCCAGTTCGGATCCCACATATGAGGGCCAGTGACACTAATTCCCCAGTACTGTTCCCATCCCCCCAATTACCCAATAAAAATCTTTAAAAAAAAAAAAAAAAAGAATGTGTTGCTCTCCAGATCAAAAACCTTTCGCAGCTTCTTTTGCTGACTGTATAAAGACTAGACTTTTTTTTTCAGTGATTCGTCCCAACTCCACCCTGTTGGGCTTACATCCACCTGCAAGTTTTTATGCTCCCACAGAATGTTACTACTCATGGATCCTTAAGAATTGCTCCCACTGCTATCCTCTGAGCCTCTGCTCTCGCCATTTCTTCTATCTGGATTTCCACCCACTTTTTACTCATGCATTGAAATGTCATCCATCTTTCAAGGCCCCAACTCAAGTCAACTTTTCAATGAAGACTTCTATGATCACTCCAGCCAGATGGGAACTTGTGCTCCTGACCCTCAAGACAAGTGTACTTTTCTTATGACATTTCTCATGCACTGTTATTATTGAGGTTATTTGATTGCATGTCATAGCTCTCTTACTAGACCATCTGTTGCTTTAAGCTATGATTCTTTACTCTTTATAGCCTCCACTGTGTCTAACCTAATGCTTTGTACAAAGAAGCAGTTTAAAAACTCTTCAGTGTTGACAGACTGAATAAATGAAGAAATGAATAATAGATTATATTGAGGGCGAGGAAGACTGATATTCAGTTGGTATACTCATTATTAAATATTCAATATTAAATGTTGAAATACTTCCATTCTTGCTAAGTTTAAGCAGCTACTGCCCTGGGCCTCTAGTTGCCCACAGCTGCCGTGGATCGACCTCTGAGAGTCCCTGAACCCCTTGCGTGACCCAGCAACTAAAGAGGTGACGCTGGACACAACTGAAGGCCCCCAGGATTAATTGATACCAACACAGTAATTTTGAATACTACCCATGCGGAGAAACAACATCATAATTAAACAAGTTTAACGAAGTTGACTTTTAGACATGATACTGTATTCACCTGGGCTCAGAATAAAAACTCGTTCCTGTACACCTTAGAATAGGAATGTTCCAGTGGATAGAGGGTATATTAATGTTTGTGTGATGACTAGTGAAGTGTATCTATTAGTATTAATAATAATAATTATCAATATTTGACAAGACACTTTTACTAGTCTAATTCCACAAGAACTCTTGGAAGAAACCATTATCTCATTTTACAAGTGGATAGGATAGATAGCACTGATAGATATAGGGTTCCTACAGGGATAACACAAGTTGTCTGAATCCGTATAGCTTCTCCAGTATTTCATGCTGCTTCATTGTCAGACAACAATGATACTGCACCATGGGGGGGGGCGGAGAGAAAGGAAGGGCAGCAGATGGAGAGCTGAGTGACACCAGGCAGGAAGCTATGTATCAGGAGGGCTTGAGGGAGGGAGGGAGGGAGAAAGGAAACGAGGAAGAAGAAATTTAAAAACGAGAGAGAGAACTTGTAAGCAGAAACACTTCAAGGCCTTCCTAGGCCTTTTCGAGGCCCTACATCACATCATATTAAGCATATTAAAATATAGCCAATCTCTAACTTTTTTTTACTGTAAAAATATTGCAATATTTTTTATAATTGTACTTCTGAAATTTGGCCTCACAATAATTTCTTGGCAGTCATTTCACATAGTCAGGGCTTCTGCCAACGATGAAAAGTTGGCTTGTGAATAGTTTTCAAATTGGTAAAAATCTTGTGATAATACATGTAACAATTAAATAAAATGATATCATAACACATTTGTAGATTTAGTGAGGTACTTACTAATTTCATTTCCATGGTTTTCTTTCTATATTGTGAAGCCAATTACACTTTTTTAGATCTTTATTATTATATCTCCAACACCAGCCCTAGAGATAAACTGCCTTGGTTGCAAGTGTTCGAATAGTTTAGCAAAGCTCACTGCAAACCTAAATAGGAATACTTGAAGTACCACGGAAGTGTCATCATCAGCACTCCCTTCCCAAGCCATCTTCACACATCTTCACACTGGGTGCAGAAGGCTGCATCCACTGCAGTTAATTCCATCTTCCCGTAAGCCTCTTCCTGAAACTCCCTCCCCACTTTGGATCTGGCAGAGCCATTGGGTGAGGAGCAGCAGATGGAGAGCTGAGTGACACCCGGTGGGAGGCTCCCTGGGCCCAGAGTGGGAGGCATAGAGTGGTTACCAGTGAACACTTTACTAGAACCAACCTGAGCACATTCCCAGATCAGGCTGCTGTCAAAGATGACACTAAACAGCCCTTCTTTGCTTTTGTGGTTGCTATGACAGCCCAGAATTTGCAAACCAAACCAGACCTGGAGAAGAATTCTGTCCTTGGCTCAAAAAATCAGTAGTTCCAAATGGTTATTCTTATGATTCTTCCTGTCCCCTTTGACACCTGCCAGATAGAAGTATCTCTAAACCAGGGTTACGGAAATGTCCCAAAGGAAAGGCTATTTCCAAGTTGGCTAAAGCTGTATTAGAAGGAATTTAGGTGTGATGGAAGGAACTTCTTGGCAAGAAAAGTTGGAAAATGTTACGATAGGCCCCAGAGAGAGCCTTGTCACCCTCTCAAAAAATCTTTTATATTTGTTTAGTGTTATGTGGTTTGCTAAGCACATTCACATAAATTATCTCATTAGATTTCGCAGCTGCCCAGTGAAGTAGTCAAAGACAAGGAAAGTAAGACTCAGTAAGAACAAGATCAAACAGCTAAAAAGCAGCAGAATTGGGATTTGAATCTGGGCTTTCTGATTCAAGGTTTAGCTCTTTGAATTCTACCATGATGATCTCCAAAAAATAAACTAGATCATATCTTATCTGCACAGTTTAGGAGCAAATTTTTTTTAAAGCGAGTGATATTGCAGATGAATGATATTTTTATTGTGGTAAAATACACACAACATAAAATTTATCTACTTAACCATTTTTAAGTGCACAGTTCAGAGGCATTAAATATATTCATATTGTTGTGCAGCCATCTCCGCCATCCATCTCTAGGACTCTTTTTATTTTGCAAAACTGAAATTCTGTACCCATTAAACACTCCTTATTGCCCTCTACTTCTAGCCCCTAGAAATCATCACCCTACTTTCTGTCTCTATGAATTTGATCACTCTGCATACTTTATATAAGTGTAATCACACAATATTTGTCCTTTTGTAACTGGCTTTTGTCAGTTCACTTAATGCCCTCAAGGTTCATCCATGTTGTAGCATGTGTCAAGATTTCTTCCCTTTTTAAGACTGAATAATATTCCACTGTATATACATTTTGTTTACCTGTTTATCTGTCCATAGACATTTGGATTGTTTCCACTTTTTTGCAATTATAAATGATGCTGCTACGAACATGGGTATACAAATATCTCTTTGAATCATTGCCTTCAATTCTTTTGAGTATATACCCAGAGGCAGAATTGCTGGGTCATACGATAATTCTATGTTCAGTCTTCTTTTTTTTTCCAGGATTAAACCAAGAGTTTATTAAGGGAATTTACAGACAGAAGCAGAGTCTTGGATGGTAGCAAGATGGTGGATCTCTGTAAGGAAAGGGGATATGGTTTGTCCTATGTAGCGTCCAGGAACACAGGTAGCAAATGAGTCAGGATAGCCATGTAAAAACTCTTATCCATACAAATAATTTACCAAGGGGTCTGTAGCCAAAAGGCAAGTGTTGTTAAGAGCTGTATATTCCAAAGCAGTAAACAACTTAATGGGCCTACTTATCTATGTAAGAAAATTCCTTCCAGGTGATATAGGCCCATTTGTCCTAAGTTGAACTGGCAGTCACTGAGAGCAACTTGCTTCTTAAGATGTTGTTGGTAACGTTAAGCACTAGAAACTAGTTTGCCTAACACTTGGTATTTTTTTTAATACAGTTAACAAATGTATCCCATGTTGAAAAAAAAATAATTTTCTTATATTGAATGAATTTTTTAGTGATATGTCATACTCCTTCCTGAAAAGATAAATACCATATGATCTCACTTATATGTGGAATCTAAAAAACTGAATGAACGAGCAAAGTAAACAGAAATAGTCTCAGATATAGAGGAAAAAGTGATGGCTGCTAGTTGGGAGGGGAGTGGGGATGAGGGAAAAGGGGAAGGGATTAGACAGCATAAATAGATAACTACAATATTGCCACAGGGATATGAAAGACAGTTGGGGGAATATAATTAATAATATTGTAATTATTTTGTAGAGTGTCAGATGGTCACATGTCTTGTTAAGGAGACCAGTTCATGGATGAGTTAGAGGCTTGATCACTGCACTGTACACCTGAAGCTGATGTTGAATAATATTGTATGTCAAGTATAATTGAATATATATATATATATATATATATATATATAGTCACAGAATGTGGAGTATAGTGTGGGAGTGGAGTCAAGGAAATTGTAATCGATATGTGTGATATGGGTAGGGGGAGTGGGGAGGCGGATTGGGGGAGGGGGTTGTCATTTTGAGGGTTAAAAAGTATAACTATTAGTATAGTATAACTAGTGCACTGTGTTGTACAGCTGAAACTAATTCTAAAAAATGTGTATTTCATAATAAAAAATAATTTAGAAAAAGTATAACTATTGCACTGTGTTGTACAGCTGAAACTAATTTTAAAAAATATTTATTTCAAAAAAAACAAAAATAAAAAAAAACATTTCCAAAAGCCTGGCAACTAAATGAATTGGTGGCCTTGAAATTAAGCTATTAACTATAATATATAATTACATTTTTAACTTAACCATAAGCTAAATAAAACTAAGTTTAATCTTTTGAGGAGTAGTCATACCATTTTCCATAGCAGCTGTATCACCTTACATTCCTACCAAAAATGTACAGGGTCTTAATCTGTCCACATCCTCACCAACACTTGTTATTTTCTGTTTTTTGATGTTAGCCACCCTAATAAGTGTGTAGATAGATAATTTTTAAACAAATGGTTGTCCAAGTCATTTTTTTTTTCAAATGGGTTAAAGAATGGTCCTAGTGAAAATAGGTTAACTTCCATTTGATATGTCAGCCCTCAGCGCAGCCAGAAATCTCAAAAAAAGCATTCCACTGGTCCCTAGGGAAAGCTCTTGAAAAACGTGAGCAAATTCATCACTTGTTCTTAGGGATAATGAACCCAAAGTACAGATCCTCCTCATAGGAATTTCCTACACCTTCACTGTGAGCAGGAATTGATTATACAATGCATATTGGATAAAGGCACCTCCCTCCATAACTAGAGGGTGTGTGTGTGCACACATAAGTGAGAGTGTGTGTTTACATGAATGAAGAGGAAGGTGGTGAGTTCCAAGAAAAAAGAATATGGCCAAGGGGATTGGCAGGCTCTCTTCCCAAACTACTCTAGAATCTTGGGGTGTCAGTTCAAGTTTGTGAGCTTCCTTTATTCTTTATCCGCCCCTGCCAACTTCAGAGGGATAAGTTATATTACACCTTTAAAAAACTTTAAGAAAGTGTTGTATGAACACAAGATGTAATTTATATCTGATTGTATCCGGTGTTATATTGATAATTACATCATCTGGCAAGAATTGTTGGCTTCCCTATAAAGTAGTTCAGAATAGTGGGGAAGCTCAGGCCTGGTGAGATTGGGACTGGAAACCATCCTGAATCTCCCGGCCTTGGTGTTCAAGCCCTAACCCACCTCAAATGCCATCTCCTACATGAAGCAGTCCCTGATCATTACATAGGAAGAAATAGCTTCTTCCTTTTAAATTTGACAGCACTTCACCTATGTCTTTCTTAGGCCAAAAGCTATGTTTTACCTTCGGGTTATGGTTATTTAAGAGTATATCCCTCTTAAATAATATCCCCCTTAGAGGCAAAATCTAGAGTATAAAGCTAATGTTTACCAAAAGCACCCTAGCAAAGTTCTCTTGTACCTGACTCATTGGCTGAAATTCTGTCACATGGTCTTCCCTGGGGCATGGGCAGCTGGCAGAGTGTTTCTATTTTTTAGCCTCTGTGGTGGAGGTGTGTTGGGATTGGGGCTGATGAACCAGTAAACAGGGTCTGCCAGAATTGTCTTTGTGCTCAGCACATCCACGGGGAAGTCAGAAGGGAGAGGCGCCATCCTAAGTCAGAGAAGGGCCGGCCGAGTGGCTCAGTTGGTTAAGAGCTCGCTCAAGAGTTTGAGCTCTGAGCAACAGCGGTTCGAGTCCAGCCTGAGCTGAGCAGCCG
>NW_017732663.1:69942-72270 GCF_001890085.2 Hipposideros armiger
TCAGATCTTCCCTGAGCTCTATCACACCTGTTCCTGCCGGCAGACACCATGAAGTTTTCTGTTCTCATTTCAGACCTTTTAGGAAGAGACAGAGTGACTCTGTGTGACAATTTTCAACACTGCTGGGAAAAGAATGGGCTGGTTGCTCAGCAACTGATCTCAGGCTTGCCTCTGCCTCTAACTTGAGGGTGACCCTGACATAGCACATCCCTGGCTGGGTCTCAGTCTGCAAATGAGGAAGTTAGACCAAAAAGAACGCTAAGGATCCATCCAGCTAGATAGTGGAGAGAGCAGCTGCACAGGGGTGGAACTAATACAGGCTTACAAGACTCATCTTTTAGGGCTGAATAAATGAAAAGTACACGAGAGCTCATGCTAGCTGGGGACAGCAAGTAGCCATTCTTCAGCTGGGAAGTTATGAACAATTTATGCGTTCTGGTTTGAGTTTTCTTCCAGGTGTTTACATGTCACAGAGGCAAATATGCAGCTAGATTCTCAGAAATATCACCTAGGTCACTGGCTGCAGAATGAACACAGGCATGGGTTTGGTCACCCATGGAATCATAGCAGGGGCTCATGACACAGTGACAAGAGCACTGAACTAGAAATCGACTAGGGTTTTTATAACTTCCATGCCACCAATTAGCTGTGTGACCTTAGACAAGTTGCTGTTCCTCTTTGAGCTTGTGTCTCATTGGTAAAAAAGAAAGGAAGTTAGATCAGACGCCTCTGGTACCACTTACAGTTTAATGATTTGAAATTTAGTGCTTCACCTCATTTCTCTCTCATATGGCTTCCTTATGACAGCTTGCAATGTGGGCGATTCTGAATATTTTTAACGGAAAAAAACCACACCTTCTTCTGATTTTGATCTCAACTCTGAGATGGGGAATGGTATAAGGAAGGGAGAAAGCACAGGAATGCTTTTTACTATTCTTTCTGCTGCGTGCTTCAAAGAAAGTCACTAGACTTCCATTCACACTTATAGGAGGGAGATGCTATCTTCCCCTTCTCTGAGGGGTGAAAAGAGCTTCTGCAGATCCAGTTCCTGGAGTCATGTGTCCTGGAGTCATGACATATATTGATGTATTAACTAAGGGGATGAGTTAATATTGATGCATTAACTAAGGGGAAACAGAGAAAGAAGGTAAATTTTGCTGAATGCCAAAGTGCTCTGTGTTAGGAGCTTTCTTTATATAGTCTCACTTTATATATAATACTGTAATAACTATGTATGGTGCAGATGGGTACTAGATTTGTTGGGGTGATAGATGGGAGGGGGTTGGGGAGGCGGGGGAAAAAGGTGAAGGGATTAAGAAGTACAAACTGATAGTTACACAATAGACATGGGGATGTAAAGTAAAGCACAGGAAATACAGTCATAATATGGTAATAACTATGTATAGTGCCAGGTGAGTACTAGACTAGTCAGGGGGATCATTTCTTAAACTATACAAATGCCTAACCACTATGTTGCACACCTGAAATTAATATAAAATAATATTGCATGTCAACTATAACTGACAAATTTAAAAAGTGGGGAAAGATGAAGGGAAATAAGAGATCCAAATTTCCAGATATAAAACAAATAAGACATGGGGATGTAATGTACAGCATAGGGAATATAGTCAATGATATTGTGATAGCATGGTAGGGTGTAAGATGGTTACTGGACTTACGTTGATCACTTCTTTGGGATATAAATGTTGAATATGCTGTACACCTGAAACTAATATAATGTTGTATGTTAGCTATATTTTAATAAAAATCTTTAAAAAATTAATTAATTTTTTAAAAAGCACAGAACAGAG
Source organism: Hipposideros armiger (assembly GCF_001890085.2). Lineage (NCBI taxonomy): Eukaryota > Metazoa > Chordata > Mammalia > Chiroptera > Hipposideridae > Hipposideros > Hipposideros armiger. Next base: position 71,754 of record NW_017732663.1, read on the forward strand.
AGGTATGAGGAAACTTTGGGGTGATGGAAATGTCCTGTATCTTAATGATGTTGATGTTTTCACTAGTGCATACATTCATCAAAACTCATCCAATTTGCACTTTAAGTGGGTTGTTTATTGAATATTAATTGTACCTCAATAAAGTTGTTTTATAAAGTGCACATAAAAAACCACAATATATTAGATCACTTATACTTGTTTTTGGTGTCTCTTTTGTCTTCCACTCCCTTTCCCACCCACAATGACAGTTGGATATTTAACCTGTGGAATCTTTCTGCTAAGTATCATCTATGTTTGTTTCACCATCATCTCATCTCCCCATTTAATGCAACAAATTCTAACAGTTCCTCTGCTTCAGGTTTTTCTTCCAATGTTTTATGCACACCCTGACATGGCTCTAGGATTCTTTTAGAGAAGAGGTTTAGGGTGGCACTCTTTGGCCCCCCATCTTGAAGCTGTATATGCATATCACTTTACAAAATATTGAGAAAATGTCAACTGTCCACATTAAAGCATA
>NW_017732663.1:74644-75693 GCF_001890085.2 Hipposideros armiger
TGCTTTTGCCATCCCTTCTGAGTGACCTCGCGAGAGTCCCATAACCTCTCCAGGCCTCTGCTTTCCTCATCTATGAAATGGGTTGGTTTTCATTACAACCTGGAAGGACTAGCTAATTAGGACTATACAGCTTCTGGGATCTAAGACCTCTGGAGAGATGATTGGGAAAAACAAAAGCGGGGTGGGGGAGGAGGGGCAGGGTGCAGCAAATGTGTAATCCAGAGGACTTCCAGGCCTAGTGGGGTTAATCTCAGAGCAAGCCGGTTTCTCAGAGCTCTGGCCCCAGGTCCCAATATAGGCACTTGTGAGGTCAAAGGTGAGGGATTGATTCCTCAGGCCTCTGTGTGGCTGAAGGAGTAGGCACTGCCCCAGGGACATCCAGAGGCTGGGGGCCACAGAGTACAGGTCCAAATCCACAGGACACGTTTGCACAGCCCGAGCTACAGGCAGTTGAGAACTGAGTATTGCTGTCACATCCCTATTCTTTTCTAGTCCAGTCCTGCTGCAGGGCAGCTGCAGGGTCCTCAGGAGCCAACCCGTTCCCAGACCCCCACACCTCACTCCACTCCCTACCCCACCTCTTAGGCCGGATCCCTGGTGCCTGGGAGTGCCGGCCCTACCAGGGAGGGAAGGCCATGCACTCTGTGCCTTCTTTCTTTCGGAAAGGGGGTGGTGCATATTTTGGCCAGGGCCCCATGCAATGCGGTTTGCTCCAGTGCTTCCTATAACAGAGCCCGTTCTCTGAGCTCTAGTCCCCAGTCCCCGGGGTCATGGCCAGCTCAGCTCTGCCGGGACCTGAGGGTGGGCTACCGTAAATATTGACCGCAGACCGGGAAAGAGCCAATGCGAAAGGCCAAGGGAAAGCCAAGCGAAGGTGTCGGTGGTGCCGACACAGGCAGTTGAATCAGGAGAGAAACAACGACCCCGGACCTTGGCTGTCTTAACTGTCACTTCTAGGCTCAGATGTCCGTGTGGTCAGTCTGTAGTTTCATGCTGACAAAACCAGTCGGGGGTCAGGGAGAGGAGTAAGAGAGGGAGGAAAGAAAGGA
>NW_017732663.1:75859-76873 GCF_001890085.2 Hipposideros armiger
TGTTTCAGGGCATTTTGCTCCAACACCGATTTTTCATTTTATGCATTTCATTTCATTCAATGCTCCCTGAATACACCAAAGCTATTCTCAATTCCATATCTTTGTCTAGGAGTGTCCCCAGAGCGGTCCTCCTCAGGTCCTTTCATCTAATGAAATTCTAGTCATCTCTTAAGGATTGGCTCAAGAATTGTTCTCCCAAGGACCTTCGCAACCACCCAGCCAAAAGGCTCCCTCCTTTCTGGGAATACCCTATGTTTCTTATTGTCAGGATAATTTATTCTGCCACTTAACTACATAAATTTTGAGTATTGTTGTTGAAAGATTTCACATGTTGATGTTTTCTCTCCCACTGGACTGAGATGTCCATTTAAGGTAAGGACTGCCACATACCTCTTTGGGTCCCCATGGCACCCAGCAGAATCAGTGTGGGATACAGTGTAGGCAGGCAATGGGTTACTGAGTTACAAAGCCATCCCCAGAGGCAATCTGCTTTTCTGACCCACAGATGTACAATGGAAAAGAGGCTTCAGATTTTAAGACAGTCATCTCCAGGGGCCCAGGACTCTCTCTAAGGAATATATGCCTAATATCTACTGGTTGTATGACTTTGGATCTGGGAAACGTAAGTGTTTATAACCCAATTTTAGCCTAGTCAAACCATTTCCTATGCTAGTGACTAATGACTTGAAGCTGACGGCGACTTGTTACTTTCAGCTTGAGCAATGTGGGTTTAAATACACATCTGTCTACACGCACACACACGTCTTCATGTGCACACCATCCCTCAAGCAATAAATGATGTCATCAGACTCGTGAAAAAGGCCACCAGCAGTGGAACATTAGAGATTGGGCTTTAAAACTTTTGCAAAGCTATCTCTTTTGGAGACAAAAAAAAGGAGGAATTTAGTAAAGAGTATCCAAGAATTTTTTGTACTATTTTTGCAACTTTTCTATAAATCTGACTGTATATCAGAATAGTAAATAAAATTTTAAAGGAGGAATAACAAAAGTCAC
>NW_017732663.1:80163-82373 GCF_001890085.2 Hipposideros armiger
CCTTATAGTAGTCTCAATTGCTAGTAATATTATGTACAAACACTTCATTGTCATATTGAAGATTTTATAAAATTTTATACAGTATCATTCCTCTCCTCCCTTCCATGCCGCCAGACAACCCTTCAGGCAGCCTGGATTACTACCTATGCCCTAAGCATGCTTCTTTCTGGTTCACTGCTTTTGTTTATGATAATCCCTCCACCCAAAATACCCTCTTGTTCTCCACCCCTACATATCAAAATCTTATTTACCATCCAAGTCTCACTCAAATACCACCTTCTTCTGCATATGCCTGTCCACAACTTCCCCAACAGAATATACTTGCCTTCCTTTAAATCCCAGTAACCTTTCTATTATGCTACTTTGTAGTATTGTGATCTGAATGCTTATCTAATACCCCAGTTAGAGTATAAGCTCCATGCAGACAGGGACAGTATCTCATTCATCTGTGCACCATTTTCAGTACCTTACCTAAACTAAAACTTTGTGAACTCTTTGTTGAATAACTGGATTTTTTGAAATATTTAGAACATTTAAGTTCAAGAGAGGTGAAAGATTTGGAGGATTATTACTCTTTGTGGAATGACAAATTATAAGGAGCCCAGTTTTAACTCAGCTTGTTTTATGCTTCCTTGTCAATTAATGCAAATAGCACCAGTACTATTTAAAAAAAAACTGTACAGAGAACATTACATCAACAGGGGCCAGATATTATATTTGTTATACAAACTTATTTTGTTATAGTGAGTATGTTAATACCAGATTAACAATAGGCTGTTTCATCGAAACTTCTGCCAGACTGGGGAAGGAGCTTTGTTTCCCAGAAAATGGGTTTGAGGAAGGCTTGCGTGCGTAGTCCACTGGTCTGCAGTTTAATGACAGGTTTCAGTAGGAGTCTATGTCCTTCCCTCATCTTCCCATATTAATGATGGTGGTCATAGTTTCATATCTCGTCTCATCCTTTTTTTGGTCTTGTGCTCAGCTGGGCACAAGTGTATTTCAGGAATGTATCTAATGATGGTGACTGAGACAGACATTTTTAAAAGGTAGAGTTAAAGATTGTCAGAAATGAAGAGAATCTAAGAGACTATCTAAATTAATGGTTCAGAGGGATTTGGCTAAAGTTAAACAGCTAGCTTAGTGGGAGGGCCAAGACTATCACCCTAATTCCACGATCAGTCCTATTACACATTATTGAAAATGAAAATGCCTCTCTCTCCTTTTCAGCTCATGTAGTTAAGCTCCAAGATCACAGTTGCTCTTCAGATGCTTCAGTTAAATGAGCTAAATGGCATTGGTTTTTATGTTGAGAAATTGCCTGAAAATGGGGCAGATGTTGTAACATTTCAATTTAGCCATCATAACTGGAAATCCTGAAAGCTTCTGCAATGCCTTGTGTAATGTGTGGTACATTCAGGAAAAAGAGATTATACCCAGAGCCCCAAAGATGTTGGGTGTGTGCCCACAAGGAATAGAATAAAAAATCAATAGCTCTAGCTTCTTCATAATTTTGCTGGGTTATTCTGGGCAAGTCATACCACTCTGAGCCTCAATTTCTTTCTCTGTAAAATGAGATTACTAAACTGGGTTTATCTCTAAGTTTCCTATACCATTAACATTCTCTGATTTTTTTCTTAATTCTGAGAATTCGCAGCTGGTCTAGATGTGGTTGTGATCAGGAACACATGCATGTCACCATGCTTATCTGATTTTTTCAGGCACTTCTCCACTCATGGCAATTGGTAACACGATTATAAATCCAGAAGGGCTGACTACCTAATGAGAAAAGAGCAGTAGTGACTCCATCCTGGAACTGCACTGGGGCACTATCAGCCAGGGAGCATCATTCAAGATCAGGGTGGATGACCAGGAGTTTAGTAACTGAAATACCAAAAAGACCTCATCCTAAGCAGAGTTACCTACAAAACATCCCCAAGCGTGGACACCTAGGATAGACTTCTGTGTAGAAGCTCTAGTGTGTGAAACCACTTGCAAGAATTAAGCATTTTTTTCAACTTTTAAAATTAAGGTATAATTTACATATCACAAAGTGCCCTCATTAAGTATGCAGCTTAGTGGGTTCCTTGCATAGATTTTCACATATGGTTGGGTTTTGAAACATGAATTGTATATTATTAGCTCACTTGTAGCACCTGAAGAGGATTACATGGGTAGGATTATTATGACAGTAGAATTAATTTCTAACATTT
>NW_017732663.1:83123-98390 GCF_001890085.2 Hipposideros armiger
CTATGACTGCTCTATATGCTACTTTTTCTAGTTAAATTTGTGTTTTTTCAGCAGTTTTGATTTCCTTATTTTCCCCTGCCCCCCTCCCCCAAAGAATGCAGACTGTAGCACAAAATAAAAATAAAAATTCTGGTTACCTGAGCTTCCTCAGTGTCTGGATGCTGGAAAAATATAAAGGTTTATTTCCTTTGGCACTATGCAGATCAAAATGAGGGAAGAATGCTGAAATCAAACAACCTTTATTTTGTTAGTGACGGTCAGTTGGACCACTGTGTGTGCAGCCTCAGCCAAAGTCTGTTGGTGATAAGACTGAAGGCTGCTTTGTTTCAGTAGAAAGCAGGGGAGAAAGCTGTTTCCTTTGCGCTCACACTGAAAAGAAAAAATGGGCAACCATCTTCAGAATGGTTTTCTAGTTGGTGTGGAATATGGGAGGTTCTTCTGAAGCCAGGCAGCAAAGGGGATCTGGAGAGTTAGGTTACTAAAGGCAACAGAGGAAAGAAAGGAGCTGAGCAGAAGGAAGAGGAGAAAGAGGAAGGTAGCAACAACAACAGCTACAGAGGATGAAAAAACTGAGCTAAAATCTCTGATCTCCTGGTGTTTACAGAGCAGCTTCTCTGAGTTCATGCTATTTCAGAATGTGGGCAGCAGCTCCCTGACTTCCCTTTTGGGACTGTCTTTAACACTCACTTGTGTACTATAACATTTTCTACTTCATTCACACACTCTCACTCCCAAAACAATTACAGAAGGGAGGTGCAGTCTACAGTTCATGGCCTGTGCTAGGCTCTGAGACTCCAGTAATACAACAGGCACAGTTTCTACCATCTAAGAACTCTGCCCAGTGGATGTGACATATTCATAAACAAGGAATTACAGATATATGAAAGTGCAGTAGTAGGGCAACGTACCAAGGTTTCGAGGAGTCCCAAGGAGGAAGCAGCTTCATTATGTGCTATCTCATGGAGATAGGGCATTTCTTCTACTGTAGGTCTTCTGGACTGTGTCTGAAATTCCTCCATCCCTCACAGTACCTGCACATTAGTGAGGTGGGTTGATGGATCACCCCCATTATCATCAGAACAGATATTTAAGTGGTATGCGTCCTTGGCATTCAGCCAGGTGCTTCCTGAAGGAATTGAACCTCCGATGTCCTTGCCTATGGTCTCATTCTTCATCACAACCTGCCAGCTACATAGCTACTTCTATTGCCTCATCCCTCATGAGCTGTTAAAAAAGAGAGAGAAAGAGAGAGAGAGATCAATGAATTTGGATCTCTTAATTATTAAGAATGGTGGGCTATACACCAAGGTTTTAATGGTATTTGTCCACATGGAAAGCGAATAGGATCAAGCCAAGAAGGAATTTTCTACTTTAGCAGATATCCATTGCATTGAGCAGTGACTCAGCCCCTGACAGGGTCTTGCTTTTTTTCTTGGGATGGGTGGGAGTGGGGAGGATCAAATCCCAAAGAGAGAAATTGCTTTGTGACTTCATTGTTTAAATTTAGGTTTGGGTTTGTAGGGATCATTCAAACTGGGAGCAATAAGTCTTCTGACCCAGGCTCTGTCACTTCTCATTACTTCCAGTGACAGTTCCAATTATTTTCCATCACTCTTCAAAGGAAGAGCAGGAGAAGGCACATAAGGCTTCCATGTGGACCAAACAATGTAGCAACCTCTGCAAGAGCCTGGCCCCGAGGTACTCCGACCCCAGGTCTGAAGATCAGCTCAGCCACTTCATAATAGTGTGGCCTTGGGCAAGTTACTTTGTTTTCCTTGCTGGGAGAGGCTCAGTATATGGATATTTAGAGGGTCTGTTTGCAATCAGCTGACACAGGCCCTCAGGGCCAGCCTTCAGGGAATGCCACCCTGCTCCAGAACCCCAAGAATTGCATAAAGCTCATATGTGCCCCAGCTGTCTGCAACTGCTCTGGAAGAGAAACTTTTTGTGTTATTTAGCCTTGGGCAAGAGATGCCCTTCCTTATGCTGCTCAGCATGCTCTGTGCAGGTTGCCAAAACAATATCCCGTGTGCAGGCCTTCTTTCCCAGGCTCCTTCCTCTCTACCACCTGCTCCCAAATCCCTGCGCCAAGTTGGGCTGCCCCAGCGTGGGCAAATCCCGGGTGGTTCATTTCTGCTTTTGCTGCCAAGTAATGCTTTATTGAGCACCTACTATATAGTAGGTACTATGCTTTCATACGAGTAATTTCTTGTCTCCTCACAGGAACCCACGAGGCAGGTTTTATTGTCTATATTTTTAAGTCAGAAAAGTGAGACTTGAGAGGTAGGATATTCTGTCGTAGGCTGTACAGCTTGATTATAGCAAAACAGAAGATTATTGGAGCTGAGTTTGCATTCTGCTTCAGCTCTGATCCGGGGAAGATGAGAATGAAGAGACAGATGGATAACATACATATATAGTGACACACAGATGGAGGCCACTCAGGGACTGAGAGCCGCCTGGTCCCTGAGGGTTTGGCCTAATAAGGAAGGCCAAGTTCCTGCATTCTCCCCTTTTCTGGCAGTCATTTGTCCTGACCAAAATTAGACCCCGATGAGCCTACCATCCACATTTAAGATGTGTTGAATTACATTTCCTTTTTAAATTTGGGAGGAAAGGAAAGCTTCAAGGTGAGAAGAAAAATGTCTGGTTTTTTCCACTGACCTGAACAGCAAAGAGTGTGATTTCCCTCTCTACTAAAGAGGGCTAAGCTGCATGTCCCAGATTTCTGAGACCTAGAATTCCCACTCAGAATGAATTCTTGGGCCAGACAGGTAGTCTGGGTTTCCAGCGGAGGCCTGTCCTCTGTCTACTTTCCTCTGATGGCACTTCATCCCCCATCCTGCTCCAGACTATAATTGGGAAGTGTAGCAGCCTTTCCCCTTCCCACCTCTCCACCCTCAAAGAAGGAGAGGCTGGAAACAGGGCCACTTCTCCACAGCCACCTTCTCTGCTCCACTGCCTCTCACTCCATGTTCCAGGAGTCCTGCAGCTTCCCAAGCCCGGAGGAATCCAGGTGACAGTCCCTCACATGCAGGCCACCTTAGGCCGACCTTCCGACTGCTCTTTTTCTCTCTGGTTCCACTATAGCCTGCTCTCAGATCTGGCTCTAAATGAGAGACAGAGGGAGAGACAGAGATACAGGTAGACACGCACAAAGAAAGAGAGAGATACACAGAGAGAGAGTCAGAGAGGGACAGAGAGAGGCACAGAGACAGAGAGGCACAGAGACAGAGAGACAGAGAAAGACAGAAACACACAGAGACAGAAGAGTGTGAACTCTTTAAAGCTCATCTTTCATGTGTTGCCTCTTCCTTTGTGTCCCCTCTCCCACTTCTCCAGGTTCACACCCCACAACCTCGGCAGAGAACCTCCTCCTGAAAGGTTCTGCTCTCCGCGATCCTAAGCTAATGGTGGTGCTCTGTCCCCTGGTCTGCCCTCAGGCCTCACAGCTTGCTTTTTGGTACCTCCGTACTGTTAACCTTACATTTCCCTTTGCCCGGTTGCCTCTTCACCACCTATCCCACCCATCCTTCAAGACCACGGGCTTATCACATCTGCGAAGGCTTCCCTGATGCTCCCGGGTGAAGAACACTGCTTGCCAGTCTGTACCCTGTAGTATCTTGTTCATATCTTGGGAATAGTTTATGTCACATTATATTATAGTCAGGTTCTCTGTCTTTCCTGTGTGATTGGGAGCAGGGAACAGTATCATATTATCTGTAATACCAGGCTTAGCGGTTGGCACACATTAGATACTTGCAAAATGGATGAATGAGTGAACACATGAACAAACTTGTGAATGAACGAGTTAGTGAATGTAAAATATAAGCTTATAAAAGCTAAGAGATTACCTCTTTATTAGAGTACCTAATACCTGTTACTCCCTCCTAGAATATCGTTTTAAAATTATTATTAGTTTTAAGTGAACAGAACAACATAATGATTAGACGCTTACACACCTCACAGTGATAACCCCAACAAGTCTATTACCCATCTGACACCACACATAGCTACTACAATACTATTGACAGTATTCCCTATGCTGTACTTTACATCCCGTGAAAAAATATATATATATAAATTATAGTTGATATTCAACATTATTTATATTAATTTGAGGCGTACAGTGCAGTAGTTAGACATTTATGTAATTTGAAGTGATCTCCCCAATAAGTCTAGTACCCATCTGACACCATACGTGGTTTTTACAACATTATTGACTATATTCTCCATACTGTATGTTATATCCCCGTGATTATTTTGTAATTACCAATTTGTACTTAATCCCTTTCACGTTTCTCACCCAACCCCCCAACGCCCCTCCCATCCAGCAACCATCAGTTTGTTCTCTGTATCTATGAGTCTATTTCTGTTTTGTTTGTTCATTGATTCTGTTCTTTAGATTCCACATATAAGTGAGATCATATTTGTCTTTCTCAGTCTGACTTATTACATTTAGTATAATATCCTTCAGGTCCATCCATGTTGTTGCAAATGGTAAAATTTCATTCTTTCTTTAGGGTAGAGTAATACCCCATTGCATAAATGTACCACAATTTCTTTATCCAGTCATGTATTGATGGGCATTTCAGTTGTTTTCATATCATGACTATTGTGAATAGTGCTGCAGTAAACATAGGGGTGCATGTATTTTTTCAAATTAATGTTTTGGATTTCTTTAGATAAATACCCAGGAGTGGAATTGCTGGGTCATAAGCTAGTTCTATGTTTTACTTTTTGAGGAACCTCCATACTGTTTTGCACAGTGGCTGCACTGATCTGCAATCCCACCAACAGGGCACAAGGGTTCCCTTTTCTCCACATCTCCGCCAACACTTGTCTATTGATTTACTGATGATAATCATTCTGTCAAGAGTGAGGTGGTATCTCATTGTGGTTTTTATTTGCATTTCTCTGATGATTATTGATGTTGAACATCCTTTCATATGCCTGTTGGCCATCTGTATTTCCTCTTTGGAGAAATGCCTATTCAGGTCCTCTGCCCAGTTTTTAATTGGATTGTTTGATTTTTGGTGGTGTATGAATTTTCTATAAATTCTTGATATTAACCTCTTTTCAGATGTATCATTGGCAAATATCTTCTCCCATTCAGTAGGGTGTCTTTTCAATTTGTTGACGGTTCCCTTTGCTGTGAAAGTTTGCTGCTGAGAGTTTGCTGCCTATGTTTTCTTCTAGAAGTTTTATGGTTTGGGGTCTTACATTTGAGTTTTTAACCCATTTTGAGTTTATTCTTGTATATGGTCCAGTTTCTTTTTTTTTTTTCACGTATCTGTCCAGTTTTCCCAGAACCATTTACACTGTTTTTATCCCAGTGTAAATTCTTGCTTCCTTTGTCATAGATTAAATGACCATATATGCATGGATTCATTTCTGGGCTCTCTATTCTGTCCCATTGACCTATTTGTCTGTTTTTATGCCAATACAATGCTGTTTTGGTTACTATGGCCTTGTAGTATAGTTTGGTATCAGATAGCATGACCCCCCCAGCTTTGTTCTTCTTTCTCAGGATTGCCGTGGCTACTAGGGGCCTTTTGTGGTCCCATATAAATATTAGGATTATTTGTTCTAGTTCTGTGAAAAATGCCATTGGTATTTTGATAGGGATTGCTTTGGGTAGTATGGACATTTTAACTATATTAATTCTTCCTATTTATGACTATGGTATATGTTTCCATTTATTTGTATGTTCTTTAATTTCTCTCTTCAATGTCTTATAATTTTATGAGTACAGGTCTTTTACTTCCTTGGTTAAATTTATTCCTAGGTATTTTATTTTTTTGATGGAATTGTAAATGGAATTGTTTTCTTAATATTTTTTCTGGTAGTTCATTATTGGTGTGTAAAATAAAACTGATTTCTGAATGTTAATTTTATATCCTGCTTCTTTACTGAATTCATTTATCAGTTCTAATAGCTTTTTGTGGAATCTTTGGGGTTCTCTATATATAGTAACATGTCATCTGCAAATAATGACAGTTTTACTTCTTCTTTTCCAATTTGGATGTTGTTTATTTCTTTCTTTTGTCTGATTGCTGTGACTAGGACTTCCAGTACTATGTTGAATAAAAGTAGTGAAAGTGGACATCCTTGTCTTGTTCCTGTCTTAAGGGAAATGCTTTTAGCTTTTCCCTGTTGAATATGAAGTTAGCTGTGGGTTTGTCATATATGCCCTGTATAATGCTGAGATATGTTACCACTTTGATGAGAGTTTTTATCATAAATGGATGCTGAATTTTGTCAGGTGCTTTTTCTGCAACTATTGATATGACCATATGACTTTTATTTTTCATTTTCTTTATGTGGTGCATCACATTAATTGATTTGAGGTTATTGAACCAACCTTGCATACCAGGAATAAATCCTAGTTGATCATGGTGTATGATTGTTTTAATGTATTGCTGAATTTGGTTTGCTAATATTTTGTTGAGGATTTTTGCATCTATGTTTATTAAGGATATCAGCCTATAGTTTTCTTTTTTTGTAATGTCTTTGTCTGGTTTTCGAATCAGGGTAATGGTGGCTTCATAGAATGAACTTAGGAGAGAGCCTTCCCTGCTCTTGAATTTTCTGGAATAGTTTGAGAAGAATAGGTGTTAATCTTTCTTTAAATGTTTGGTAAAATTCACCTGTGAAGCCATCTTGTCCAGGACTTTTGTTTGTTGGGAGCTTGTTGATTATAGATTCAATTTCATTAGTAGTCACGGGTCAGTTCAGATTTTCTGTTTCTTCTTGATTCAGTCTTGGAAGAGTGTATACTTCTAAGAATTTATTCATTTATTCCAGAATGTCCAAATTTTTGGTGCACAGGTGCTCATAGTATTTTCTTAAATTATTTTGTATTTCTGTGGTGTCTGTTGTCACTTCTCCTCTTTAATTTCTGATTTTATTTATTTGAGTACTCTCTCTTTTTTTCTTGAAGAGTTTGGTTAACGATTTGTCAATTTTATTTGTCTTTTCAAAAAAACCAGCTCTTGGTTTCCTTCTAGTGTATTCTTCATTTTAGCGATTCTTTATTTCTTTATTTGTGACTGGTTCTTTTTTAAGGTCTCTATGTCTTTCTTTATGCTTATTATCTCTTTGTTGAAATTCCCACTATGTTTTATTAAGCATTCATATAACCAGTGTTTTAAACTTTGTTTCTGGTAGGTTAGTTTCCTCCATTTCATTTAGTTCTTTTTCTGGAGTTTCCCCTGTTCTTTTATCTTGGACATTGTTTTTCCTTCATCCTGGCTGCCTATCTGTGTTTGCTTCTATGTTTTAGGCAGATCTCCTATGTTTCTCAGTCTTTGCTGCGTGGCCTTGTGTAGTAGGTGTCCTGTATGGTCCAATGGCACAGTCTCCCTGATCTACTGTGCATGTGTTCAGGAGTGTCCCTTGTGTGTGTTGTGTGTATTCTCCTGTTGGGTGGGATTGACTCTCAGTCTGACTGACTGTCAGGATTTGCTATAGCCACAGTGTATGAGCTGCTGTGGGTGGGGGACTCCTCAGAAGGAGATTCGCCCTTTTGGGCTGTTGTGCCTTAAGACCACCTTTTGGGTATGTTGCTTCTAGGGCTAACCAGGTAGCGCTCTTGTGTGGTCTGAAAATGGGAAAATGGCTGCCGTCCCTCCAACGCTCGCCCTATAGCCACACAATTCAGTGTTTTCCCATATGTCTCTAGCACCGCTTGAGTTGCTGCCCCTGCACTGGAGATCAGGTGAGTGTTTGCAGGTGAGTGAGTCTGTGTGTGGGTCCTTTAAGAGGGTGTCTGGGTTACCAGCCACTTTTCATCTCACTGGCATGGAAAAACAGAGTTCTCGCTGATTTTCACTGACAGATGTTGTAGGAACTCCTCTTTCTAGCACAGGACCCCTGAGCTGGTGAGCTCGGTGTGGGGCTGGGCCGACCCTTCCCTCTTCTTGGACTACCTCTGCCATTGAGGTGTAACTCCCAGTGTTCAACCACTATCTGTGGATTTCGGATCAGCCCGTATCGCATTTCTGCCTCTCCTACCAGTCTCTATATAGCCTTTACTTTATATCCTTAGCTATAGGGATTCTGTTCAGCTAGTCTTCAGATGATTCTTGCGGTTGATTGTTCTATAATTTATTTGTAATTTTGGTGTGATCCTGGGAGGCAGTAGGCATAGCATTTACTTAATCTACCATCTTAGACCTTCTCCCCTCCTAGGATATCTTTAATGGGAACTCTTTATCACCAAAAAGATACCAAAGAGGAAGTGGTCATTTTAGGCACAGAAAAGAAGATGGCAGGAATATTGAGGGCAGAGGGCCTGTCCAGTATGCCTCAAAATCCTACCACCTGGTAGGCCAACCACACTTAATTGCTTCCCGAACAGGGCTGACTTGCAGTCATTGTAAGGTAATGGTTAGAGCTATGCAGTGAGCAGGTCCATGGGTAGGTGGTGGCATGGCATCCTGCAAACCCTCCACTTTCAATCTGGTCGTGGGAAGCCTAGAGCAGTTAATCCTTTTAGACTTTGGTGATTTCTTTTCCATGTAATAGTTTGGGGGACATGTGACTTCTCCTTCCAGCATCATTCCAAACTTTAGTCTCATTAATGGACAAAGCCAACCATGTAACCAATTCCTTCCCTGGTCCATTGTAGGTCCTCTGGGGGTGAATGACAAGGTTCATTATAGCCAATACAGGGGCCCCTTTCCTGGAACATGGAGTTAAACGTCATCTTCCTTCTCTTTTTTTTTTTTTTGAGGGGTTTTATTTTATTTTATTGTGAAATACACATTTTTTTAAATTAGTTTCAGCTGTACTACACAGTGCAATAGTTATACTTTTTACCCCTTGAAGTGACAACCCTCCACCCCCAAATCTGCCCCCCACTTCCCACCCCCCCACCTTCTATCTTTGCGGATTCATCCTGCTCATCACTAACTCAACCAGGGTATCATTGAAGCAAGGCAAGCAGAAGAAACATGTCAGTCAATGATTACAGAAAGTGATGGTGGGATTTTAAAAATATATTATTTCAAGGCTTAGTGCTTATACATATGTTAGCTCATTTAATTCTCATGACAACATTATGAGGCAGATATTGTCAGCCTCCTTGTTAGAAAAAAGGATCAGAGAGGTTAAGACATTTTCTCAGTGTTACACAGCTAGTTAGTAGCAGAACCAAAACTGGAAGCCAGGTCTTCAGGCTCCCAAATCATTGTTCATCCCACTCCTGCACACAACCATGAGCCCCCCTATGAGTGGCAGCAGCATCTCACAGTAATCAGCAGTTCTCTCTGTCGTCTTCCATCCTCTGTTGCCCCACTGCTGCATCAGCTCATGGAGTAGGTACGGAATGAGCTTCTGGGAAGGCTGGAGATTTAATGTGTGCAGTGACCAAACCATCCTGATTCACCCAGGACTGAGGGGTTTCACAGGATATGGAACACAGGATTTTCAGCACTAAAACCAGGAAAATCCCAAGAAAACCATTCAAGCGCTTGCCCCGATAGTACAGTACCTCGCTCCCCAAAGCATGAAACTCAGAGTAGCACCAGTGGTATCACCAGAGAGCTTGTTAGAAATGTACAATCTGAGGCCCCACCCCAGACTCACTGAACCAGAATCTGCAAGGTCTATTCAAGGTCCCCACAGAATATAAAAACCATCTGAGGAACTGTAGAACAGGACCTAATGCACCTTTCACAGGAGCTGGGAAAATGGTGAACTTGCACCTGAACTATTTGACTTGGGTAAAATCTATCTATAACCTCAGGTGATGTGCATTGACATGAAAAACTTATGAAATAGGCTGAGGGAGAAAGGAGTTAAAGGTCCCATATTTGACTCAATTGTGGTAAAAGGCTGGAGGGTATCTTGATGCTGTATCATCATGAAGTGATTAATGGTTAAGCTTTCCTGTCTATCCTTGAAATGAAGATGTTCTTATAAAGGCTCTGAAGTTTCCTGGATTTGTTCACCCTTTTACTGGGGAGAGGCTGGCGCTGTCAGTAGCGGGCAGCAAATTAATCCGAGTGTGTGTAAGGACAGCAGCAGCCTATGTTCCGGGGGCCTGGGGACTCAGACATGTGAAATTAAAGCACAGAGGGCACAGCATATCACAGACCCATGCTTGGCAAATAAATAGGAGACTCTCAATACTTATTTATTGAAGAAATAATGAGGCTATAGAAAGTGGTATTCCAAGCCTACATGTTTTCCTGTTTGATGCCTGGCTCCTCCTCACAGGAGCCTATCCCAGATTTGCAAACAAGCTGTCAGTGGTCACCTGGCCTATCCTTCTCCAAGGCAAGCACCTCACTTAGACATAAACAGAAGGAAACTAGTCTGTGCTACAGGTGGTTGGCCAACTCCTCTTATACTTCAACAGATTCTCTAAGCTTTAGGCGTATCTTAAAGTAAGCCTGGATCAAAGCAGTGGTTCAAGCCCTTTAAATGATGGTTATGTGTCATCTTTTATTAATCTTTTTTCTCTAAAACCTGACTGTCAGATGTTAAAATAACAGGCACCAGGCAAGGTAGGGAAAGACATTTGTATTCCTTGGGCTGCAGAGCAGCCTCAAACTAAAAGCAGCGTAACCCACATTTGTCACCTTTCTCTCTATTCCAAGTCACATGCCCAGCAGGAACTCTGCAATAAGGACAGCCCAAGGGAGGGGATGACAGGCAGGCCTGGAGATGAATGTGTTCATCCGTTCAGTTAGAGCTGTTCCAGACAAAGCTGATTTCTGCTGTGATATTAATCCCATCCTGACACCAAGAAATCAAACTGTCACTTTTTTCGTAACAGGGAGAGATGTCTCTGACCTAGTTTGGATTTATAACAGTTTCTTCGGTGTGGGTTGTTTTCCCTGGGATCTCAAAGGGCTTTGGTGTAGGTGGATTTTTAAGAAGATACAGATATCCATTACAGAGCAGCTCCTGTGTGCTTGGTACTGTGGGTGGGGACGGAGCTGTACGTGACCCAAGACCCCATTCATTGCAGCCTGGTCGGGGGACGAGACTGACAGGGAAAAACAAATGGTGAAAGACGTCAGACAGAATGTAATTAAATGCCAAAATGTTTGGTAGAGACAGGAAGTGCAATGGGAGTTTTGGAAAAGGATAGTCATTAAGGTATAAAATCTTTTTTTAGCTAACAGTGGAACAAGAATATGTGTAACATGAGGTGAATGGACGACCCCTTGAGGACATTGTGTCAGGGGGTGAGTGAGTGGGCAGGAACGTGGAGGCCAAGAGCCTGGAATGGAGGAAGGGGAAGGAGGAAGGACACGTGGGGCTGGGGTTGTGAAATAGTTGTTCTGGAAATAACACACATTCATAATTTACAGGCCAATTTGGGGATCTATTCCAGGCAGTATTGAGAAATGGCTTTGGGCAACTCACTCACTGGGCCTTAGTTTTCACCCTGCACAAGGAGATAGTGGAATACAGTACTTCCAGGTCCTTCCTGCTGGGCAGATGGGGCGCTCTGTGGTATTCCTTTGTGGGAGGCTCCCACAAAGTAATTGTTCCTGCTCTTCCCACTGCAGGCTGTGAGCTGATGTTCTCACCTGCACCCCCCAGCTCCACCTCCCTCCCCCAGCTCCCTGCTCTGCTCTGGCTCTGCCCCAAATGATTGCTTTTGCACCTAGAATAAACCCATCTGTCTGACCCTGCTCAAGCTTCTGCACCAGAAAATGCCAAAGTCTTTTCTGTCTCAGGGTCTTCACACTTGTTTCTCCCTCACCCTGAAATGTCCTTTTCCATGATCTTTGCAAGGTCAGCCCCTTGCCTTCCAAGTTTCAATGCAAACCCTGTCTCCATGATAACGTTTCCTAAGCTCCACCCACCCTCCCCAGAGCCTCTGCCTGGTCACCCTCACATAACCCTCTTATATTTTCTTCTTAACATTTATCACAATCTGAAGTATTCTTTTTAAACTTCTGTTCATACAATTGTCTGTTCTCTATTTCTATAAGAGTCTAAACTTTATGTCACTGCTTTATGAATCATCTGCCCTTAGAACAATACCTGACACAGAGGGATGCTCAATAAAGATGTGATAAACACATGTGCTCTTTTTTGTGTGGCATGCATAGCAACAGAGACATTTCATAAAAAGCTATTTAATGAGCCCTTATTATGTGCCAAGCTCTTTATGTGTATTACTTCATTTAATCCTTATAACAACACTCCCAAGTAGGTGCTATTAGGATCCTCTTTTGCAGAGGACACAGAAAGTTAGAGATGAAGTCCTTACCGAAGGTTACACAGCTAGTAAGCCATGGAATCAGGATTTGAACCCAGGCAGTCTGACTTTAAAGCTGGTGCCTTAATAATAAGATAATATACTATTCAAAGTCATCTAAGTCAGTGCTTCTCAGGCTTTATGGTGCTTATGAATCACCTGGGGATCTTGTTAAAATGAAAGATCTGAATTTAGTTGTCCTGAGGTAGGGCCTGAGATTTTATATTTCCAACAAGTTCCCAACCCGTGCTGTTGGTCCATGGAGAATACCTCTCAGGAAGGAAAGGAAAGCTGGAGGGAGAGAAACGGGCTGGAAGACGTCAGGTGGCTTTCCTTAGAGCATATCGTTAATGGCAGACCTGGGACTCCAGCCCAATGTTCTGGCTCCCAGTCCAAAGGAGGATCCTACAAATCTGGACTATAGGTGAGCCTCTGGTCCAAGCCTTCCCCAAGGCCTTCCAGGGGCTGGAGAAGGGTTTCCATTCTTCTATCCAGGGCCCTTCTACTGGCCCCTCCATGAAGATCAGAACCTCAAAAATGTGTTGCTAGGAATGCCATCCTTTTGGATTTGTGACTTATTTGTAAAATGTCTTCATTGTGGGGTTGGTTTTGTGGGTGTATACAGATGCCAAAGCTTAAATTGTGTGTCTTAAATATGTGCAGTTTATTCTTATGTCAGTTATATCTCAGTAAAGCTGTTTTGTTTGTTTGTTTGTTTGTTTGTTTGTTTGTTTTTTAAAGGCACTCAGAATTGGTGTCAAATTAACTCCCCTTTCAACAGCTTAGCAACCCCAAGGATTTTAAAGTATACACACATCTCCAAAGACTGTTTACAGGAATATAGGCACCTGAATTACAGATTACAAAGGATCCTGTATTACTGGCCTATGACCTCTGCTCATCATGGCCAGGGTACTTGGTTACTACTGGGCTTCCGAGGACAGTGCATGACAGTTCTTGTTTTGAGAGACAAGAGTGGTTCCCCTAGAATTTCTAAACCTCCTCCTAGCAGCCTCAACCATCTAGGTCCATGATCTCCAGTGTACCCACTACCACTCTTTCTGCCTCATGGAGAGAAAATGCTGTGATCTCAGGATTACCAAGTTTTCTCTGGCTGCTATAAGGTTTGCCATTATAGTATTTATTATACTGAGTGTCAGCTCATTTGTGCAGGCTCCACCCTTCCCCAGCCTTCCCAGTTCCTTTCTTCTTTACACAGAAGATTAAATGTAGACTTGTTGAAAATATTTATAAGTCTGTCTGTTCCACCTGCCACCCAGCAGAAGTCCCCTTCTGGAAGATAACCATTCATCCTCCATTTGAGCAATCAACAGAAAGCTCAATACATGCAAAGAGCCCTTGCACTCCAAGATTGTTATTACCACTGGGAAAGATTTTGTATTCTGAGCTGAAGTTGTCCTTCCTGGAAACTGCCACAAAGATTAATAACTGCTATAATCACCGTGTAAGTAAAGGACCCTCCAAATTATAAAGTGATGTTTTAAAAACATTCATCTTTGATAGGCACTGTGCTGGACATTTTCATATACACGTCATCTGATATAATACACACAACCACACCCTGAAGTACATATCGATCCCCATTTTACAAATATAGAAACTGAGGCTCAGAGTGACTTGCTCCAAAACAGATGGCCAATGAGTATCAGAGACAATTTTGTTTCTACTACATCAGAGTCACACATCCTTCTACCCAAAAGTCCTATAAGTAGTTAAAGAAAGTCCTTTTGTGTTTGTCTCCCATCCTTCTCTTTTCTTTTACAAACTAAACACCCCTATTTCCTTGAAACTTTTTCTCCAGTTATAATAATTGGGCTAACCATCATGAATTGAAATCCTGTTATGTGCCAAGGCACCCCATATGTCACCTGAATTAATCTTCATAAGAACCCTAAGATAGCTCCATTTTGTAGATGAGCAAAATGCTGAGACTCAGAGAAGTAATTTGTCCAATGTCACTCAATTAGTAAGTGACCGAAAGCGAGGATTTGAGCCTGGATCTCTTAGTCTGTGAAAATGAGAGAAATGCTGGGGTGAAGGGATGGAATTAGGACAGTGGGAATCTGAGAGAGAAATGATGCAGACTTGGATGTTCTCCCATGTTAAGTCTCTTAATTGTGTGGGCAGGCTTGACCTCCTCAACAGAATAACCGAGCACTAAACAGTGCCTTCAGGGGAGCCTTATCTGTACAAAAGAATTGGGCCTTGAGTTATTGAAGGCATTGTTATTGAGGAATTTATTTCACATCAATTCTGAGTACCTAAAAAAAATACAGCTTTACTGAGATATACTTGACATAAGAATAAACTGCACATATTAAAGGCACACAGTTTGTTAAGTTTTGGCATCTATATGCACCCATGAAACCATCACCATAATCAAGACACTTTAAATATAAGTCACAGATCCAAAAGAATGGCATCCCTAGTAATGAATTTTTGAGGTTCTGATCTTCATGGAGGTTCTAGTAGAAGGCCCAGGGTAGAAGGATGGAAACCCACCTCCAGTCCTTGGAAAGCCTTGGGGAAGGTTTGGACCTGAGGCACAACTATAGTCCAGATTTGTACGACCTCCCTCTGCCTCTGGACTTCCATACTACTTTGCAGTTTTCTGATTCGTTTTGCTCTTGAGCCCACATTTCCCGCTCTGTTTGGTCTCTCTGGATTTCCATGAGCCTTCCATCTGGGTTTAAGAAGAAATTAACGATCAACTTCTTGGGGATGAAAAATTAAGTAAAATGGAACCAAATGGGGCTGGTCCTCCAGCTCAGGCACCCCTCTTTTCAGGGTTCTCAATTCATCAAGGATGAAGTGACCCACCAGAGTCTCCAAGAGAACACCCAGGGGATAGGAAGCATAGGCTCAAATCCACTTCCCATCTTCCCAGCTGCCCCTTTTCGTTTTGCCCTTGCCTCCTGAAACCCCCTCTCCAAATACACACTGCATTAAAGCAAGCAAAAACACCCCAACATAGTGAGGATTCCCAGAGAAGGATTCTGAAGGCAAAGATAAAATCTTGC